>NC_043709.1:42722152-42878289 GCF_006229205.1 Suricata suricatta | reverse complement strand
TCATTTTTGCTAGTTTTCTGTCTCTTGTCACCTTTAGAAAGCTCGTTGTGCACTGTGCACCTATTAATATTTCTCTGTTAAAGGAGGCTTATTGACTATCAAGGGCCTGTCGTTTCAGGAAATATTCTCTTAATGGTGTCTCTCGGTTTTTCTTGTTGTGCCTGTGAGTATTTTATTTCCCTACTCTGCAATATTTGGGACTTGCCTTCTTGCACACTTTGGCTTGTTTCTTGGTGTAGTCCTAAGAAGGAAAACAGACAGACACACACAGAGGGAACAGAAGCACACATACACACAGACAAATCAAACAAAGAAACATATTAAAAGGGGGAAAGAAAAGAAAGAAAATGGAATGGAAAGAGATGAAAAGAAGAGAAGAAGAGAAAATAAAAAGAAAATGGAAAGAAGAAAAAAAATAAAAAAATATAAAAGGGGATTGGAGACAACAAAGGACAGTAGACAGTTTAAAAGTGTAAGATCAGTTGAGGGGAGAGGTAAGGATGAGATACAGGAGAATATATCTGGGTTGCTAGAAGGTGACAAAGTATGGGAGAAAGGAGAAAGGAAAATAAGGAGTAAACATTTAAAAGAGTTAAGTAAAGAAAAAGGAAAAAAAGGTAATAATAACAAAGTACGAAAAAGTGAGGAAAAAAATTTTTTATAGTAAAAAAAGAAAAAAAAAGGAAAGCAGCAGCTCCCCCTTGTGGATAGGTGTGGTTTGATGTGGTAGGTCTTGGAGGCTGTTCTCAGAGGCTCTGCCTTGGTCTCTATGGAGATTAGAATGGCGGCAAGCCAAGCTCAGCTGAACTAGGCACTATAGGCCACTTTAATGAGTCTGATCTCCTTGGGCCGCAGTTGAGCCGAGTTGTATTTTCCAGACCTGCCTTGGTTTAAAGTTCCAGTCCGTGCACGTTTGTGCTACCACAGATGAAATGTATTTGTTTTTTGGGTGGCTTCTTAGAGGGAGGAATCAGTTTGTCTTGGCTCAGGCAGGGATTTCAGCTGCCCCTGCCTGAGGGGAAATGAGCAGCAGGAGGTGAAGTGTGCACCTTCACAGACCCTAATGCGGAGTTCCCACCCCCAGCCAGGATCGTGATCGCAATGGGAGAAAGAAAAAAAAATTGAGTCTCTCTGGGCTATGGATATCTGTTGCTCAAGGTGCTGTGCGCTGCTGGAAATGAGCTGGGAGCTCCTGCAGCCTAAGCACGTGCTCAGGCCTCCACCAGCTGCAGACTCCCTGTCGGGGGCTGTGTGGGTGTGGGCCCTATTTTTTCCTGTGGGCACCCAGGATTTGGGATTCACGCAGCCAGTGCAGGGGGCGAGATGCACTGTGGAGATGCGGTGCATGGTCCCGTTCCCAAAACCAAGTTAGAAGTGCGTGCCCCTGGCACAGCTGCCACCCGGGCCCCCACTGCGGCTGCCTCTCTCCGCAAAGTGCACGCCCCTGGTGCTGACTCCTCGCCGAGATGGCTTAGGGCTGGAAGCTGTTCTCCCTTGCACCACCCAGGTTTGGGATTCTGGCTACCCAGCAGTTATCTATGGAGTGGGTTTCTCTCTCCAAGCGCAGCCAAGCGTTCCTCGCCTCTTCCCCAGAGACAGTACTATGAGCGTGTTCAGTCTCTCTGTCTCTTCCCTTTGTCTCTCGGGCTCCGTGCACTTGCCCAGCGTTGGGCTGGGGCTCCCGCCTCCCCTTCCCCTCTGGGGCTGGCCCATTTTCAGATCTCCCCAGTTTGCACTCACTCACTCAGGTATCCTTGAGGTTCTTTTCTTTCTGGAGTCCGTATTTTTTCCTTCCGCTCTTGCAGATGAGACTAATGTCCCTCTCAGTTCAATAAATGGGGCGGACGGAGTTTACAGAGCTCCCTTCCTCTCCGCCATCTTGGCTCCAACCGAGTTGTTGAAATTCAATATTGATATTTAGTGCCACAAGAGTATTTTCAAGTCACTGCAATCCAATTTGTGAAGCCAATGTAGCACTTCCCCTCCTCAATTCCTCTCATGAATTTGGATTCAATAAAATTCCAGTATGGTTAAAGCTGGGCTCAGAAAAATAATATATATTGTTTTTGTACCTGTTCCATAGAGAAATAGGTAGACTAGTTTTTGCTTGGCCTAGTTGGCTGAATTAGAAACGAACAAGCATATAAACAAACAAACCAGCATAAAATCTAATTCAGTTAATGGCTGATAAACAGTTTTACAATTGCTTTGGTTAGGAGTAAAGAGCTCCACAAATATATTGAGTTTATTTCAGCTTTTAATTCACTTTTTGGTTGAATCATTGAATACAAATGCTGGATGGAACATCCAGAATGGATTTGGAAGCATTCAAGTACACAATGCTAAACTCAAAAATCTCTGGACTGAGACTGGTCAACTTGTGGGAGCTTATCTAGTGGCTGTGGTTCAACAGGGAAATCCCAGTGGTATCTGTGATTCAATATGTGTATGCCCACCATGAAACATTCTCACTAGAATTTGCTTAAGATGTGTAGGTTGGCAAATGAAGAGGACCTGAGGGGCTGGCATTGTACAACAATATTGTTCACCCACACCACCTTGTACTGTTTATTTGCAAAGGAAATCAAATTACTTTTTAAATTCAGCTAAAGCCAAGTGTATCAATTTGATTATTCTTTGAAAACTTCTTCAATAAGAAAAACAGACTGTGGAAATCACCTTTGCAAGGCTGTTTGCTATGTGACAGGAAGACAAAGATTAACAAATTATATATATATATATATATATATATATATATATATATATATGTGTGTGTGTGTGTGTGTGTGTGTGTATGTGTGAATATTAGTGGGACTTAATACTGAAAACAGAATCAAGATGCACACAGTTGACTGGCATAGACTGAATGCTGGTGTCTACCTGAAAAATTCATACATAGAAGCCTAATATGCAGTGTGATGGTATTTGTAGATGGAGCCTTTGGGAGGTGGTAGGTCATGAGGGTAGAAATCTCATGAAAGGGATTAGTGCCTTATAAGCAACATTTTTTTCTGGATATGTCTCCTCAGGCAAGGCCAACAAAAGCAAAAAAAGAATCTATTGTACTACATCAAACTAAAAAGCTTTTGCACAGTGAAGGAAATCATCAAATGAAAATGAAATGGCAACCTACTAAATGGGAAAAGATATTTGCAAGTGATATCCAATAAGTGGAAAATATCCAGTACCTACAGAACCCATACAAGTCAACACCCCCCCAAAATATAATTGAAAATGGGCAGAGGACCTGAGTAGACATTTTTCCAAAGAAGATATATAGAAGTCCAACAGACACATAAAAAGATGCTCATCTTCACCCAGGGAAATGCAAATCAAACCACAATGAGATATCACCTTATACCACACAGAATGGCTAATATCAAAAAGACAAGAGGGGCCACCTGGGTGGTTCAGTTGGTCAAGCGGCCGACTTCAGCCCAGGTCGAGCCCATGTCAGGCTCTGTGCTGACAGCTCAGAGCCTGGAGCCTGCTTCTGATTCTGTGTCTCCCTCTCTCTCTCTCTGACCCTCCTCCACTCACACTCTGTGTCCTTCTCTCTCAAAAATAAGTAAATGTTAAAAAATTTTTAAAAAGACAAGAGATTATAAGTGTTGGTTAGGAAGTAGAGAAAAGAAAACCCTTATACACTGTTGGTGGAAATGTAAATTGGCATGACCACTGGAAAACAGTAAGAACGATCCTCAAAAAACGAAAAAAAGAAATACGATATAATACAGTCATTCCACTGTTGGGTATCTATCTTAAGAAAATTAAAATACTAATTTGAAAAGCTGTATGTAACCCCTATGTTTACTGCAACATTGTGAAGCTAAGATATGGAAGCAACCTAAGTGTCTGTCCATAGATGAAGGGATAAAGAAGAGTGGGACATCTTCCTTATCCCGTCATCTAAGTGGGATGGTATATTACTTAGCCATAAAAAAGATATTATTTTTAATGGGATATGACTAAGTCATAAAAATGGGATATTATTCAACCATAAAAAGGAATGAGATCTTTCCATTTGCAACAACATGGATGGACCTAGAAGGTATCAGGCTAAACGGAATGAAATCAGACGGAAAAAAGATAGATACCATATGATTTTGCTTACATCTGGAATCTAAAAAAACAACACAAATAAACAAACGAAAAACAGAAACAGATTCATAAATGCAGACAACAACGTAGTGGTTGCCAGAAGGTGGGAAAGAAGATCAAGGACAAACTTCCACTTATAAAATAAGTAAGTCATGGCGACGAAAAGTATAGCATAGGCAATATAGTCAATAATATTATAATAGCACTGTATGGTGATTGGTGATAACTACATTTACTATGGTGAACATTGAGTAATGTGTAGAATTGTCAAATCACTATGATGTACACTTGAAGTTAGTGCAATACTGTATGCCAACTATACTTTAATGTTTAAGAAGACGGGCTTTAAGAGATTGTTCAAATCTAGGCATTCTATTCACTGTATTTATGATCTTGGGGAATTACTTAAATTCTCTGAGACTGATTTCTTCATCTGTCAAGTAGAAATAATAAAAGTTTGTTGCAAATGTCAGAGAGCAAGGATTGGAAATAAAGTTACACATTTTGTTAGGATAGTTACTGACCCATAGAAGCTTTTCTTTTTTTTTTTTTAGTTATTTTAATGTTTTTTATTTATTTTTGAGAGACAGAGAGAGACAGTGTGAGCAGGGAGGGTCAGAGAGAGAGGGAGGTACAGAGTCTGAAGCAGGTTCCAGGCTCTGAGCTAGCTGTCAGCACAGAGCCCTACACAGAGCTTGAACCCACAAACCATGAGGTCATGACCTGAGCCGAAGCCGGACATTTAACCAACTGAGCCACCCAGGCCCCCCATAGAAGCTTTTCAATAAATGATATCTCTTATTAAGATATAATCTTCACACCTGTAGTATTCAACATGACTGAGTCACCAGGCCACACCCAGAACAGCATTAAAACAACAACAACAACAACAACAACAACAACAACAACACTTTAACCTTTCTTTTATTTTTCCTTTTTCTTAGTTTATTTAAAGACTCTGAAGGGGTGCCTGGGTGGTTCAGTCATTTAAGCACATCTAACTCTTGATTTCAACTCAGGTCATGCCCTCACTGTTTGTGGGATGGAATACCACGTTGAGCTCTGAGCTGGCAGTACAAAGCCTGCTTGGAATTTGCATTATCTCTCTTTTTCTCTCTCTCTATTTCTCTCTGCCCCTCCCCCACATGCATGTGCTTGCTCTCTTCTCTCTATCTCTCTCTCTCAAAATAAATAAATAAACATTAAAAAAATAAAGATACTGAGAACTAAGTTGGAGTGGGAAGTTGAAAGCTATAAAGAAAGAAGGAAATAAACATTTGAATCAGGGAGTGTTGTGAATTCTGGAGACAAAATAAATCCTAAAGATGATGGACAAAACTGCTTCTTTCTTGCTGGAGATGGATAAAAGCACCTCACATTTTAAATTCTTTTCAGCGGGAGAAAAGAAACTAGAAGCAGTAAAAATACTAATTAAAGCATACCTACCAGGTCAGCATAATGACTTTTGAAATTTTATGCCAAATTTAATAGGAAACAAAAAAGAATATGAGTAAGAGATCCTTATAAACTTTATTCAAGTACCAGGATCATCTCCCTCTGCGTACCCTTCTAAATTCTAAGAAGATAAAGTAAAATCACCCTTAATGAAATGTTTCATGCCTTTTCTAGCTAAATGAATAGTTTTAGGTAAAATTTCTGGGAAAACAGCTATATGTTATACTCCCGTAGTTTTTGTCCTCCCTTGTAATGTACCTACCACATGGATATTTGTTTTGTATGATGATTTATTTTATATGATCATTTATTTTTAACGATGTTCTTGCATCATTTTGATTATGTGCTTATTGACTTGTATGGGTTTTTATGTCTTTGCCTTTAAGACATGTTTGTTCAGGTTAAGATTTACTCAATGCTGAATTCTCAGCTAGGAACACAGTACACAATTATAATACTTTTATTTTATGACTTGGTTTCTAGGAACACATTATGGCAAGAAGCATGAAATGGGTTTTCCTGAAACATATAAACAAAAACATAAACAAGCAAACAAACAAAAGTCTAGGAGAAACAAATGGTATCTGCCTTCTACAGAAAGTGACAATTTCATAGGTAATTCTGTGTAAATTATACAGCAAAGTTATTAAAGAGTAAATGTGTGAATTTGGATTATTTTTTGATCCTATATATTTATTTTTGCTCATAATTTGATATAATTTGTAGTTTCATTTTTAATACTTTATTATTACAACTGAATACTGATTCCTTCTTATAATCAAACTCTAAACTCAATATTAACATGAAGGAATTGAAGCATTTTTATTTTAAGTTTGTGATCATGCTTTTTCTCCTAACATATGTTAGAAGAAAGGAACCCAAAGTAGAAAATATTTAAATTGTTATAACATGTAAGCATTGGGGAAAACATGACAAAAATGATGAAATCATTCTATGTCTTGGTTTTTTTGTTTTGTTTTGTTTATTTATTTTTGAGACAGAGAGAGACAAAGCAGGAGCTGGGGAGGGGCAGAGAAAGAGGGAGATGCAGAATCTGAAACAGGCTCCAGGCTGTGAGCTGTCAGCACAGAATCCAATACAGGGCTTGAACCCACAAACTGCAAGATCATGACCTGAGACAAAGTTAGATGCTTAACCTACTGAGCCACCCAGGTGCCACTATGTCTTGGCTTTTTAGAATAAATTCAATATTAAATAGATTCAATACTTTCCATACTCATGTTACCTGAGAAAAGGAGGAAAGGTTAGTTTTATTAACCTTGATAATAATTATAACAAGGAAAAACACTTTTAATGTATTATTGGATCTTGGACATTTGTCAGTATGAAATGATTATTTTTTCCTTATGAATGTAAATGGAATTTATTATGTCAGTCAGGAAGAAAAGGAAAAATTAATGTTAATAGATATTTGTGACATTTATACCACACCTAAGATGTGTATAATCACCATGCTAATTGCAGCAAGTTTTTTCACTGTTTCTTATGTGTATATGTTTATTTATCTTCATGCAGGAAAGTATATGTTCATGTAGGAGTGTTATAACAATTGGGCTGAAAAGCCTATTGTTAGTGATGCAACAAAATGGAAGATAAGGTTAATTTAGTTCAACAGAATGATGACCTTTTCCTCATGGTCTGCATGTTCTTATTTCTTATTGCAATATCGAAACCAATGTGTATTTTCCCAGAAATCTGTATAAGTTTCTGAAGAAATATGTAGACCAGAATATCAAGTGCTGTATTTGATTGGCATCCCAAACCCTAGTTTATTTAATTGGTGTTTGTGTATAGCACTTATTTGAACAATTAGAATCTTAACATATATAAAGCTAGAATTTTTTAAAAAGCGTAAAAATGTATTTCATTATAACTGATCTTCGTTTTTCTAGAAATGCCCTCACAAACCTATGTGGGTGTTTAGATGTGGGTCCATTCAGGCAGAAAGGGAAAAAATAAAAGAAAATCACTTAACAACCTATTTTGGAAATAGCAAAAGCTTAGAGTTTGAATGTGTCTCTAAAAGTGGATCAGAATCAGCAAGGGTTCTCATTTTATCTAAAATAGTTTCCTTAAAACTTGGGTACTTCAAGTGTATCAGAGATTCCACCCCTTTCAAAACTTCTGATTGAATCAGTCTAGAAGCCAAGGTAGAGGAGAGCTCTACAAAGTGCACTCTTGATGACTCTAATTAATTCTTAACCTATGCTTCCTATTGACGAATCCTCCCTTTGTCAAGAAGCACTGAACTCAGAAAAACTCTGATTTTCTGAAAAAAATTTTGTACCTTTTTCCCCTTTGGACAGATGTTAGTAGGTGGAGTATGAAAGACACTAAAAAGACCTAGTTTAATATAGCTCCATATAAGTTGTTGGAGAAAGACAAGAAACAGGGTATTTTCTTTCAAATGATAAATGTTTCTAGCAAGAGAACCAATAAACAAATCTAGCTGTTAATTAAAAAAACTATGTTTTAAGTAACAATGAATTCATTTTGTTATATGTTAAAATTACATAAATGATAACATCATAAAGTGAACTGGAGGCTCTCATATTGATGAAGGAGCTTCCTCTGGTTTATTAAAAATGATGAATGACACTAAAGTAGAAAAGGAGTTATTTTTAGCAGGAGGTTTTATCTCACCAGCGGTCTGGTCAGGGGTTAATGTGTGCCTTTTCAGGTGAAGCTAACTCAGTTCAGCATCGCTTTCTCATTTCCTAGGAAATAGGACAGTGGTCAATAACCCTGTTAACTCTGAGTCCCATCAGTGGGACTACAAAATGGTCACTGGTGTCATTGTTTTTATCATAGGAAGGCATAGTTAGAAAAGAAGGAATAAAAGAAAGAGAAACAAAAGTATAAAATGCGAAATTAGTAGAAAAGGTAGGAGGTAAGAAAAAAATTAGTATTTAGGAATAGCAATAACAATTGACCTTGGGTCATTTAGATTTTCAAGACCTAATACTTCAATTTATCAGAATTACTTCTGCCAAGTAATCATTATTTTTGAGCCCTTTATAGGCAAGTAGAAGAAGGCTATGCTGAGAAAAAGAATGAAAGGAAGCATCTCCCAGAAAAATGAAGGATAGTTAAAAAATGTCACTCTAGCTCCTAAAAACATAGTAGATTTTTCATGACAACATCTACTCAAACTATGACAAATTTAGATTGCAGAATACATTCAGAAGATTGGATTACAACTGTTTTCTCTCAGATTCACATCTGATGGGGCATGCATCTAAGCACACCATTACCTTGACAAAATGATACCTACTCCATTGAAGATGTCTTGGCTATTTTATTTTAGATCAAAATTAGAAATAAAATAGCAAAGCAGGTCAGAATTTATCCAGACTTTAAACCCTGGCTAATTCTCAGTCTCTAACAGACTTTAAAAAGCTAATTTTCAAGGGAAAAAAGATACTGGCCTTCTAAAATGAATATTCTGAAGGGCTAATTGGTGAGTTACAAAGACTTAGAATGGAGACATTAGAACTTCTGCAAAAGATTCTATATTTCATGCATTGCCTTATATATCCACAATATCAGTTCACAATTCCATGGTGTGGGCATAATCTGTTGTTATTAGCTTATTTTGGGTTGTTTGTAAAATGGGACCCTAAATTTGACAGCTATGAAACATCCTAGTTGTTATCAGCATGTTTTGGCAGTCTCTTTGGTAATGTTGGTTCCAGTCCTTGCTCTGTTTATATTTTAAAGAACAATGGGAAATAGGATGATAGCTCTTATCACAAACAACAGAAGGACACAAAGCTGAGCTGCATATACAATGACATATTGTATTAGAGATGTGTCATATTATTATAGCTGATTCAATTCAGCTGATGAGTAAGCAAGGTCCTGTTGGTTCACATTTCTTTGTCTGCTCTCTTCTTTTTAGTCTGATAATCTCTTCGGGTTTGGGGGGTTTTGTTTGCTGTTTGCTTGTTTGTTTGTTGTTTTTTTAGTTATTCCTTTCTTTGTTCTGTAATATTCCTGGTCTGTTTTTCCATAGTTGAGTAGCACACTTATACTGAATGTTTAATATACTCTAGATTTTTTGTTTGTTTCTTAGGATTTCCTATCCCTTATTTGTTCTAGACTATACTATTTTTAGAAAATTATAATTTCCTCACATATTATAATAAGGCCATTCTACATTCCTATGAATTCTTCTCCCATATTAGAGATGGCCTCCACACTCATTCATTTAAAATGAAGCAGTGTAAAAATTTTACCTTGAAATTCAGTTATTTTCAGGACTTTCAAATTTCCCATCTGGGAGCCTGCAAACCTTTTTCCAGAGGACAAGTCATAGGACTAGTAACAATTTTCTTTTTGGCATGCAAATGAATTTGAAGACTAATGATTTTCTCTCATTGAGCGTTCCCTAGCAAACTTTTACAGTTCCTAGGAGAGGGACCATTTCACTGGAACATATATGTTGGATGTCATTTTGTTGGCAGAGCTCTATTACAAGACTTTTTCCACTGTCTCTGTTTTTCATCAGAGTGGGTATGTAGGCAATTGGATACCTGGTGTGGCTTCCATGTCCGGCTGGTCTGCTCATAGTAACCTGCCTATCCTCAACTATCTTTCATGTATTGCTGTTACAATCTCCTATTTCCCAGTCTGGTGCATTCTCCTTGCTCTCCACAAATGTCCCTTCAAATGCCGAGGAGATACCTGTCAAATGTCTTCCTAATTTGGTGAGAGAATATGACTGTTTTGTTATATGAACTGTTCAGATCATAGAAGTTACCATTCTTCTATATAGTTCAGTCCCCTTTGCATTAATGCATACCTGCTGAATTTGTATCTATTCCTGATACTAACACTTTATCTTATTTCAAACTTGAACTGAGCATAAATAGGACATTCCTTAAAACTGATGGACAAAGTAGAGTGTTGACTGAGCAGCAATTTTGTGTCATACATGTTTACATATATTACTTCATTTAATTCTCCAAATGACACTGTGAGATAGGTATCTGTAGTCTTGGGCTTATACATGAAGAAATCAATACTGAGAAGTGAGTAAGTGATGGAAGCAGACTTAAAAGTCTCTATCTATGTGATAAAAATCTCATGATCTTTTCATTAAAACTTGCTTTCTTGTTACAAAAGAAAAGTAGCAGAAATCTTCCTTTAGCCTGAGTCTGAGAAGACTGAGTGAATACCTTTTTGTCAGGAAATAATTCCCATTTCATCACCTCACTTGGCAGATTACCTTGGTTGGTAAGGCCACTCATCCTAAAACTGTCCTAACATGTGTCCATAGAAGCCATCATCTCCTATTTTTACTCCAGCCTTATTCCAATAACTTTTATGTTCCTAAGCAACTATCTATTTTCATGTCTTTTTTGAACAAGCATTATACATTTTCCCCATTAATTGGGTTATGTATAATTTTAAGTCAAACAGATCACAGTGGCCAATATATCTTGTATTAAAATCATAACAAATAATATTTCTGGAGCTTACAGAAACTGTATTATTTAAAAATTAGTCATAATTTCTATGCTATCTATGTAATTATAATTCCCATTTACTTTGAATACATATATGCTTGTACAATCCATTTAAAATAATCATCCATAAGATGAATAGGTATCCTTCTGATTTGACAAGGATTCAAATATCTTAGAAATTGTTCCAAGAGGGATTATCTTCAGTATTAAGAACTACTGTTTGTTATTGGATGTCTGTGTTCATGCCAGGCACTGTCCTAAACAATAAGTACCTTATCTCTAGTCCTCATAAAACCCTGCGAGGTGGATGTAAATAGCCTCATTTTCTAAATGTGAAACTCGAGCTTAGACTTTAAATAACTCATGTGAGGTCACTAAACTAGTAAGTGGCAGAATCAAAAATCAAACAGTGTTGGTTATGAAACTCCACAGAGTAAGCCATCCAAGCAGGTCTTTTTAATTGGTTCCATCTTTTTGTCCAATGCTTCAGTGCGAGTCAGGGACATTATAGTCCTAAGTCCGAGAGTCAGGGATGGAAATACAATTGATACTTATTTGGTCACCAATGTTTCTATTTCACATGATTGTTGGTGATAAGCATTTAGCATTCACAGCATTCCAAAAGCAAAGACCAAGCTTTCTAATTCCAAACTTCTGCCTATTTCATTACACTGTTTCCTTTCTGAAATTATTATTTTTTTATTTCAGGAGATAGATTAGCTATTTTTCTTATTAGGATAAAATTCAGTAATACTGAAATGTATGAAATAATATAACAAAAAGTCATATCCCTACCATAGCATTTATTTTGGATCTGAGTTGGCAATTTGGGCAGATCTGGGGGTGGGGGGGGAGATAGTCCATCTCTACCCTCCTTAGCCTCAGGTCTTAGCTTCAGCTCAGAGCCTGAAATCATGTAGTTTTGTTCCCCACAGATGATGTTAGCTGTTGGCTAGGAATTTAGCTAGTGCTATCAACCAGAACACATACATATTCTCTCCATGAGGCCTGGGTTTCCTCACAGTCTAATGGCTCCATTTCAGAGGTGAGCATTCCAAGAGAGAGAGCCTGCTAGATGTGCCAGTGCCTCCTCTAACCTACTTCAGAAGCCCCATAGGACCTTTTCTACTACATTTTCATATTCTGTTCATTAGAGACAAGTCTCTAAATTCAGCCCATAGCTGAGGGGAGGAGAATTAGACTCTGTCTTTTTATAGGATGAATATTAAAGAGTTTGTGAAGGGGCGCCTGCGTGGCTCTGTCGGTTAAGCATCTGACTTTAGCTCAGGTCATGATCTCACAGTTTGTGAATTTGAGCCCCATGTTGGTCTCTCCGCTGTCAGCACCAAGCCTGCTTCAGACTCTGTCCCCCTCTCTCTGACCCACCCTGCTGGTTCTTTCTCTCAAAATAATAAATAAACTTTAAAAAAAATTATAGAGTTTGTGGATATATATTGAAATTATAGATATAGGTATAGATGTATGTGTATAATTATACATTTTCTATACTGTAATTATAAATATTATATAGCAAATGTTATAAATTATTATAAATATATATTTTATTAAATAAGATATACTCTACCATGCTATTGCTTTTTTTGCTCAGCATTATGCTTTTAATTTGTCCTTGTTGATTTCTTTCACAGAATATTATTCTAAGAATATTCTATAATATTAGTACAGATATATACATAAATAAACATAAATATGTGCATACATGTGTGTTAATATACATACACTTAGTTCTTTGCTGTCTGCTAACAGGGCCTAGAAGCAATGACATCTCAATAGTAATAAATACACCAAGTGCCCAGATACTGATATCTAAATACTATCATCCAGTACAAGGAATCAGAGTTTCTTTGGAGGAATGTCTAATTTTAGGGTTGAAGCAGGGAAAGTGTAAGCTGAATCTGGAGCATGTGTATGCCAGAAAATGAAGGAGTACTCAAAAACAAAGGCTAGGGGAATGTCAGAGAGATAGGACACAATCTGAAAGAGCTCCCAATGGCCAAAACAGGAACAATTAGAGCAAGAAAACAAATAGCATTGTATTGGATTATAACCTAAAGTAATAACAAATAAAAATATGTCCATAGCAATAAAAAATAAATGACTGAATAAAGAGACAAGCGAAAGGAAACAGACAAATTTTCTTTCAGAGGAAGTCTAAATTATATAGAGGTATAATAATGTCTTCCAGAGGAGGTAAAGCATATGCCTCACCTGCCTTACTTGAATATAGATAGGCAGGACCAACTGACTTGCTTCCAAAGAACAGAGTTTCAAAAGGCAAAGTAACTTACATTAGAAACCTGGCAGGGAATACCTTAAGATTAATATTGACAGTGATGTTACACTGATACTGTGTACCCCCGAACTGACGTGATCAGAAAACATTTCACTGTGATATTTCCCACAAAACCCACAATCCCAGTAACATCATGACAAACACCCAAATTAAGGAACATTCTACAAAATATGTAACCAGAACCCTTTCAAATTATTAAGGTCATGAAAGATCAACACAAAGAAAAACACTAAAAAACTGTTCAAAAGCAGAAGAGACTATAGAGACCAAATGACTAGAAGTATTGAGCTATCCTAGAATGGATCCTATAAATGCAACAACAAAAGATAATAATAGAAAAGCTGGAAAAAATCAAATAAAGTTTTTAGTTTATTTTTGCACCAATTTATTAATTTCTGCCATGATTATATAAGATTTTATCATTGTTGCAAGTGTGGTGAAGGGCCTAAAGGATTTTCTTGGACTATCTTTGCAACTTCTCTGTAAATCTAAAATTATTCCAAAACAAATTTAAAAACTGAAAAAGAGGAATATTCCACAAGTTGTTTTTCTTACTCTTTTTTTTTTTTCAAACCAAAAACCTAGATTCAGCTTTCTTTGCAGCTGAGGGTTGCCAATTATGGAAATGAAATATAGAGGGAACTTTTATAGTGTCACTTCTTTTCTTTCCTGTTTTACTTCTTAAAATTCAATCAGCAACTCAAGGCAACCTTCAGTTCACTAGGAAAAAAACTATGTGTTAAGTAAGGAATGATGGAGAAGGAAAATAAAAGAAGCCTGATTTCTTATACTGGTAGGTTTTCTGATTACATGATGGATACCTTAATTTTATAGCATTCATTACATCTTCATCCTTGTGTAGGTTTCTCTGTACATATGTGAATAGAAGTGATGTATAATAAAGAACACACACTCTTACTTTTACTAAGTAATGTCAAACTGCCCTACCTGAGTATAAGTTCAAATTTTCTCATCTCTTCATTAGGACTTCAGAATTGTCACTATTTTCTATCATGTATTTTTTTTTACTTTTTTTTAAAATGTAGCCTTCCATGATCTAACTTGAAAATACATTATTAGATTTTGTATATTTTTAGTGTTAGCATAGCTTATTTGATGTTTATATCTCAGTGGTATTTTAGCTATTTATTTTAGAATTTCTCTTATAAACCAAAACTTATCTATATTTTCTAATCTAATTTTTAACATGTGGGGATTTATGTCATCTGGGGTTTACTATTGTTGTAAGATTTAAGATGTAGTTTAACTTAAAAACTTTCCTTAAATTGACAGTTCATACACTTAGTGTCATTTATTCAAATAAATGACATTTGAATAACATTTGACATGTATTTGAATAATCTCCTGACTTGAAGTAATATCACATACTTAATTCCCATTCACACAAATTTTGTTTTATTTCTCTGCTTTGTTTAGTTGCTTGATTCGTTTATTTGTGTACTGATGTATTCTTTAAACTATCACAGTTTATAAATAGTAATCATTATAGTTAATATTAACTGACTACTGAAAATGTGACACTTTTCTAAATTATTTACATATGTTATCTCAATTAATCCTTGCCACAAAATTATAAAGTAGGAACTATTGATGTCTGCATATTACAGATGATTAAATTTCATTATAGAAGTATTGAGGAAAATTATCTAGATTATATATTTAGAAGACAATTTTTTATTTAAGTGCTTTTTACAATTTCTATTTTAAATAAAATACGATTTCTGTACTCTTAAAAGTGTTACAAGTTAAGATGTATGGCTATGTAATATGCTCAAATGATCTTGAAACTGGAGTTTCTGAAACTCTAAAAAATGACTATTGATTGGTATTTGTTACTACTTACTATCAAATTTCAAAACATGTTGCAAAGCTACATTACTTAAGATACTGTGAAATGCTAGGAGGATAGAAAAACAAATATAACAGGGGAAGAAAGTGTCCAGGTATAAGCCTACAAATACCCTGTGGTTTGATTTTCAATAAGGGTGCCTCCACAGTGGTCTTTTTCCATAAATGGTATTGCTTTCAATAAGTGTCTCTATAGGAAAACAATGATTTTTGATTCTTGCTACTCATCCTAACCAAAAAATAAAAATAACAATTTTAGATCATAAACCTAAATGTAAAATAATAAAGACTTCTAAAAAAATTTTTAATGTTTTTTATTTATTTTTGAGAGACAGAGAGAGACAGCATGAACAGGGGAGGGTCAGAGAGAGAGGGAGACACAAAATCCGAAGCAGGCTCCAGGCTCTGAGCTAGCTGTCAGCACAGAGCGGGTCCCAAATCTACGAGTCATGAGATCATGACCTGAGCTGAAGCCCGACACTCAACCGACTGAGCCACCCAGGTGCCCCTAAAGCTTCTAGAAGAAAGCTGAGAGGAATATCTTTGTAGTTTTGAGGTAGGGAATGATTTCTTGAACATGAAACAAAAGTCATCAAATATAAAAAAAAATAATCAGTAAGTTGGACTTTACTAAAATAAAACATCTATTTATCAAAGATACCATTAGTGATAAAAAAGGCAAACTGTAGATGGGGAGAGCATCTTCAAAAAATATCTAACAAAAGACTCCTATTGGAAATATAAATACTGCTGCTTCAAATAAATAAGAAAAATTAGGGGCGCCTGGAGGGCTCAGTCAGTTGAGTGCCTGACTCTTGATTTTGGCTCAGGTCAGGATCCCCAGGTCATGAGCATGGAGACTGCTTGTGATTCCTTCCCTTTTCCTTTGCCCTTCTCCTAAGTGCATAAATGTGTGCATGCTCTCTCTCTCTCTCTCTCTCAAAAAAATATTTTAATAAAGCAGGCATACATATACATTTAGGTCTTTGATAGAAGATATTTAAATTGCCTTGATATTATTTATTAAGGAAATGCAAATTAAGACCACAATGAGATCCCAATTACCTTGCATTGCATTGAGATTGGCCAAAAAACAAAAAATAGACTGTTAATTTCAGAGTTTAGTAAGGATATGGATCAGATCAACTGGAAATGGAAATGGGAATCATCAACATTGCTGGTAGGAGTACATGTAAGTAGTTATTTTGGAAATCTGTTCAACAGTACCTGCAAAGTTAAAATCATTTCTATACCATGATCCAGCAATTCTTGTCACAAGTATATAATGAATACTCAATGACAGGCATCTTTTTAATAAAATGCTTAATGATATATGGATAGCAGTTTTATTTATAATATAAAAAATTGGAAGAAAAAACAAATTTCCAGCAACAGGAAAACACATAAGTAGACTGCATTATTGTGTTAAACTCATACAGTGAAATATAATTCAGCTACTGATATCCTCAATGTGGATGAATTTCAAAGAGATTGTTTAGAAACAGGGGCTGGAAACACTTGTTTCTTTAGTAAATACTGTGTGGTCTCTTATATGAAGTTCAAGGACAGGCAAAAGCATTTTTACTAGTTTTGTATCATTCAACCATAGGAGACTCCATCTATATATAATTGGTTTATGCAATTGTAGGGGCTAGATATGCAACTTCATCGGCCTTGCCGTCATGGGGAAATTTCAAGCTAGAAGCCCATGCACAGGGTTGAAGGTTTGTCTATTTCCTACCAGCAGAAATTTCTCTTTCCCTTGAGGGAAGGCCTAAGCTCTCTTTTAAAGGTCCTCTGGCTGATTAAGTCAGAATGACAGGGTAACATAAAGTCAACTGGTTAGGGGCTTTAATTATATCTATAAAATGCCTTCACAGTGATACTTGTATTAGCACTTAACTGAATAGCTAGAAGAAGGTGTGTGTATGCTACAAAATGCTGCCATGTCCTTTCTGACTTTTCTCACTTAAGTTTACCTCATTTAAGTTTATCTCTTGCCTCCTTATCTGGAAATACACTAAAAAATTAATTTGGGAGAATGTAAATTAGCCTAGCCAAGAGAGACACCTCACAAAATGATGAGTCTCTAATGGTGACTGAAAGTCATAAAATTATTTCCTTGTAGGTGATAGCTATTGACCAGAAAGGAGCAGGAGTGCTTTTGGAATATGAAAAATATTTTATACCTGGCTGGTGGTAATGCAGATATACATATATGTAAAAATTTAGCAAATGGTACACATAAGATTAGTAAAGTTTATGCTCTTTACTGTATACTTGTTATAGCTCAGTTTAGAAAAAAAATGATAAAAATAGTAGGCATAGACTTAGACAAAGAGATTCTGAGAGCCAGATGAGGAAGGGAAATATATCTTATGAGTGAACATTTTGTAAAATGCTTTGGAAATAAGAGAAGTTTCTCTTATAACAAGAGCTTCAGTATAATTAGCATAGATTGGGATCAAGTGAGGGACAGTAGGCTATAGTTCCTGGATAAATCAGAAGAGCACGGTTCTTGAAAAGGCTTTATAATCCATGTAGAATTTGGACTTTCTCCCAAGGATAATAGAAGGATATCAAAATAATTTTAGTAGGGTAATCACATAATCAAATGGATTTTTATAAACTCACTCTGGCTGCTGTGTGGAAAATTGATTGATAAGCAGCAGGAATGGAGTGAGGGACTCTAAGCTCACAAACTATAGTGCTGTGATATTCAGGATGTCACTTAACCTGTCAGTGCCTCTGTTTTCTCAACTCTAAAAATACCTATTATCAAGTCTGCTTACTTACCTCACTGGCTTGCTCAAAGGCTTGGTGAGTATGGCTCTTTACAAATTGTATTTTATAAGTATTTGTTAAATGAATGAAAGAAAGAATTAATGAATTTTCTCAAGATGCCTAAATTGTTAATGAAGTTATAACGTAGCACTGGCTGCATCACCTTGTGCCAGAAACTTCCTATTTCCCCCAATATTTTTCTCTCTTTTATTTCTAAAATGATAACATGTTTAGCTAGACATATATGTGTCTATAAAAAAAGAGGTCATATCACCCAAGCATCTTAAAAAAATTTTTTTAATGTTTTATTTATTCTTGAGAGAGAGAGAAAGAGAAAGAAAGAGTGTGTAAGCAGGAGAGAGTCAGAGAAAGAGTGAGTCACAGAGTTGGAAGACAGGCTCCAGCCTCTCAGCTGTCACCACAGCTTGATCCCACAAACCATGAGATCATGACCTGAGCCAAAGCAGGACGCACAACCGACTGAGCCCAGGTGCCCCAAATTACCCAAGCATCTGAAATGTAGATGACTAAGTTCTGTCTAAATAGGATGCAAGCATATGTGATCTGTAACAATTTCCAAGAATTTCCTTAAGAGACATCTAGAACAAACCATTCACAACATCTTACCTCTTTTTCCACCTTGTTTTCTAGAATGCACATGCTGCCTTGGAAAATGCACATTAGAGATGGCAGAAAAGTGAGCCAGATATATCTGGAGTCCCTAAACCACTTTTCTACTGCTAACCTATAAAGTTTCTGATATTTATACAGGTGGAAAATAAATTTCTCTCTTATTTAAAGCTGCTTTTACTCCAGGTTTTTATGTTCCTAGCCACTAAAAATAATGCTAAGGAATAAAGAATTTGGTACAAGCAATGGGATGCTCAGATTGGTGAAATCTGAACCTATCTCACTGGCTTGACTGAATTATTCATGTGGCTACAACTCATATAGTGCAAACTTGACAAACAACCTCATTTTTTTGTGCAATATATTTTGTGATACTATCTCCTGAATTTTCTTAGGAGGCTGTGGGTTGATAAAACTATAGTGTTAGGAGACCTAATAGAAAAAAAAATTAACTTTGGTGTGTTTTGGCTACTTTTGCTACTTTCTCAAAATTCTTAAAAAGTGAGATGAACATATATGCAAGTAGAAATCTAAGGAGGCATAGTTCTTCTAAAGATAGTATGCTCTGCCTGTGACAAGCAATCCAGGTAAAAATTTCAGTGACTTGGAGACTTTCCAAATTCAAAGTATCTCCAAAAGAAAGCCTCAGCAAAAGATAAGTCAAGTGCCTTGCCAGATGAAGGTCAATTGCCAACTGAGAGATGAGATCAAATGTGTTATTTTCACACTGAGAACCGTTGACATATATGGCTTTGACTTAGCCATCATTATATCGAAACAGCTGCATGAACAAAATGCAGAGGATAGTAGAAAGGATCAAAGTTTAAATTTAAAGTCTATGCCTACATTGGATTTGTAACTGTGGTTACTTACACATGAAATTAAGCATAAGCTTACTAAGATTCTGAGAGAGTCATATTGTCAAAGAAATCAATGGAGTCTGGGATTATCCAACTAAAGCTACTCGTAGGTCCTAAAGACTGAACTGACAAGAGGTAGCCTATAAAAATTTGAACCCCTAACAAAGACTCCAATGACAACTATGTTGTCAAGGAGGACAACAGAAAATATATTTTCTCCTAGAGATCAGATTCAGGTGTCACCAGATTGAAACAATCAAAGATGTTAGTAAACTATCAGAGAATAGAGGCTTTATAATTCCTACTTAGGGGAGTTCCATAATTTCCATTGATATCTGTCTGCTATTTCCTTTTATTTTCTTTCCTAAATGATTCTTACTGATTTTTTTTCCTGTTCTCACTCTGCCATCTTATCCTAGGATAGGCACAGGCAACTTGTCTTTTAATATAGAAATTAATGTACAATGAGAAGCTACAATATCCTGACATGATAGAACAAAATGCCACCCAGTTTGAACTATATGCAGTAATTGGATGGGCCATTGGATTGAATTCCTTGAAGACAGTATGAGTGTCTTGTGTATATGGGAGGAAAAGTGTGGAGAGTTATTTAAATGTCCAAAATGCTGGATTGTTCAAAATATTGGACTGTCTGGCCAAAAGAATGTAAAAACATATATCCCATGGAAGCTTCTAGAAATTTTCCTCAAGAGGCAACAGACATAAGGCATTTGCTTTTATAACTTCCATTTCTCCATTTTGCTACCGAGAATATAAATGGGAATGCTGCTGGACTATGAAGAAAATGGGAACCTCTTAGGAATAAGAGAATAGTAATCTGGAAGAATCTGGAAGAAATTTTTAAGGCTTTAGGGCAGAATTGACTTGTTTTTTGTGAACTACAAATTTCCCTACTTTTATGTAGCCACACTTATTTTGGACTTTTCTATATTTGTAGTCAAAACCTAATGAACCAAGACAGCCATAAAATTCCCCTCAGCGTGAGCATTTCCCCTTTAAAATACCTTTCTAGCTTTTTAACGGTTTTATAACCAAGAGATAGATTTCTTTCTTAAGGACTTGCAAGCCATCCCTTTGAAATTTAATCAAGAAAGATGACAGTCCCAATTTCGGTGAGAAGGTAGGACCGTAATATTGATAAATACCAATTAACAAACACAGATCACACTTAATCACACTGACCAACCTCCTTCCACTATCTTTTGATATTTTTCTACCTAGCTCACCCAGTGTTCAAAAAATCTCCTGCTTTTTGTTTGTAAAGCTAATTTCAATCTCTTTCCCCTTTTGCAATGATCTTGAATATAGTCTTCCTTGCCTATTTAACTTTGTCCAGTACAGATTTTCTTTGACACTAGTCCTAATTAATATATCTTCTGATAAGGAAAGTCTCCTGTCACAACATGTCAAGTTCTCTGTTCATTATGTCCATATTGGCATATCCAATGAGAGATTTTATTATCCTGGAGGAGGAAAAAATAATGGAATAAAAAGTGTTGGAGTGAAAAAGCTATGGAAGAAATAGTGAGCTGAAAAGATAAAAGGCAAAAATGATGCAAAATAATAATGGAAACATTGAAAGAAGTAAAAAAAGAGGAAAACCTAAATAATAATAGTACAATAGTATATTAACAAAAAAAGTGATTGTTTAATTCCTTCAGCCAGACTTTGTAGGTAACAGTCACAAATAGAAAATTAGTGAATTCTTTCCACGTTTCTGAATAATCAAAATACATCATATTATTCTCAAAGTAAAAAAGGTAATATACCCCTACAGCTCTGCATTGAAGTTAAACACAAATATTATAAGAGATTAGTGGCATGAATACATTTCCAGTAAAATGAGACAATAAAATAAATATGGATATAGCTTAAAGCTCCTATCTCCCTCAAACTTATAACAGTGTACGCTATTTATGATGGTTGTTTTTATAACAATTACTATAATGCTACTTAATTACAATTGTTATTATGTAAATTTTATGCAAATTGGTGTGATTATTATGGAAATTGAAGGTAAATCTCATTTGTATTCTATTAGTAATGCTTTGGATGAAGATGTAGGTTAATCACAAGAGAGTAATTTGAGATTAGCTTTAAAAAAGGAAGAGGAGAGTTTCTATTGAAATCTTTAAAAACATACATACAAATAACAATAAATGCATAGACTTCAGTCATTTAATTTCATCTTTTTGATGAAGTAATGAATTGATCAGTACTTACTTATATCAATGTACTTTTGTGGCTAGAATTTAACCTATGAGAGTCTAGAAATTTCTTATTTAGGAAATAGAAATTTGAATGCCTTATTTTATCACTTATGGGGTTACAACTTCTTAATATGCCATGCAATTTTGCTTTTTGACTTTTAAAATACTAAATGAAAAAATGGATAATCACTTATCCAACCAAACATAAACCATTTTATACTTTCTTTTTACAAGAATTTTTCTACAGTAAAATTTTATTTGCATAAAATCAAAACTTTAACATCATATGGTAGAACAGATGGCTAGTAATAATACCTTATTTGTATATACCATAACAGTTTACAAAGCAGTTTCATTTACATTATTTCAATTAAATTCAATGAGATGATTAATGGTGATTTTTGTTTTCAGTAGTCTCTTCAGTATTAAAGCAGGAAAGGGAAGAAATTCAACGTTCACTCTAATTTTCAAAAGAATTTTTTATTTTTACAAATGTGAGATACAGTAATTTCCTTTTAACATTAAAGGTAAAAAAGTTTTGAGTTTGTGCCTGAAGCTTACTGTATAGAATTACTTAATTAATTAATTGTTCAGCATTTAATGAGTATCTGCTATTTTTTGCAGACAGAATTAGGGAGTTCAAAGGTTTAAAAGAGAACTTTTAACATCTAAGATTTTTAGTTATATCACATAGAGAAGTAGTCATCAGCTCTGTTCCGAGTCAGGATAAAGAACTCGTAATGAAAGGTTACAAATATTTATACTAAATTGAAGAGTCAATTTGGCTGATAGGAGAAAGAAAAAGAAGGAAGCATTCATATTGGGCAGAATACAGGGTGATCTTTGGTCATTTAAATTTTTATAACTCACACTGTACCTCAGTGATTGGCATCAGATGCAATGAAAATTTGTGACCATGTTCTTGGTTTTCAGGTTATGCAAATAATCTAGTCAGCAGCTGAGGAACTGTCCATTTTGAAGGTGCCACTTGGCTCCTACAATTGTTCTGCTCAGTGCATAGGAGTCCATTGGAAATTTAAGGAAACAGACTTAGCAAAGATGATCTACTGAAAAAATGAAAACCAACCTTTTCTACTTCTTATAAGGTCTGAATCAAACTGACTCCATTAGACAATAGAAGGGCACACATTGCCCAAGGCAGGGGGGACCACCCTTGTAACACCCAATCAGGAAAGGCTAGCTAATACCCTTAACATTTCTAAGGGCGGGCCTAGAAGGCTAGTCACGCCCTAAGTGAGGGTCCTAGGTCCACTCTAATTGGTCAATACTCTAAATGTTGTGATTGGCTCCCACCAAAAGTAACAATGTATGGTTAAAGGTATTGCCAATATTGATAGGAGATAGTGATTGGACCCCTGTACCTGTGTCACAATTTCCTGTAACTCCCCCTTCCCAAGCCCATAAAGGCCCTGCCCCCCCTTTGTTTGGGGCTCTTAGCCTGGATCCACTGCACTGGTAGGCTGATAGTCTGTGAGCCCGAGTTTAGGTCTGATGAGCCTAAACCTGTAATAAAGCCCTATGCTTTTGCATGCATGACTAGGTCTCCTTGGCGGTTTCTGGTTTTTGGGGACGATATTAAAAATCTGGGCATAACATTCTCAGCAATAAACTTTTTTGTTTTTTAAGATTTTTATTTTTAAGTAATCTCTCCACCCAAGGTTGGGCTCAAACTTAACAACCCTGAGATCAAGAGTAGCATGCTCTACCAAGCCAGTCAGGTGCTCCCCTCAGCAATAATCTTAAAAAAAAATTATTTCTATTTTTTTATAACTTCATAGCATTATTATGACAGGCAGCAATAATAATATCTACATTTTTTTCCAAGTATTTATTGTGTGTTGAGAAAGACTATGTGCTCACTATGATTCTACCCATTGGGAAAAGTCCATTTCACTACAAATTTTACAGGAAATAAAACCAAGTTTGTGAGAGATTAAATAACTTGCCCAAGTGTCCCATCTTATCATGGAAAAGCTAGAATAGGAAATCATAGCTGGTCTGACTACAGAGCTATTCTTCATAAACAGTAAGCTTTCTGTCCCTCAATAAATTATTCTGTCACTCAGTTCCTTTTGAAGGACAGATTGTTAAGTAAAGCATTTGGTATGCAAAGCACTAGGGGACAGGGGCTTGGGGAGTGAGGTTTGTGACCAGGAATATAATTAGCTGCTGGCTTCATCATGTTGCAAAGTTAGCAAAATCAGCATGTGAGCTCATTTCTGGTTTTTGTTTGTTTGCTTTTTTGTTTGTTTTTGGGGGGCATTCTGTGAATCTAGAAAAGAGGCAGAGATCCATCTTCTACTATTGAACATAGGACATCATGATTTAGATTAAACCAGTGAGATTTTCCCATGTAAAATCATAGAAAATACAGAGACAGTAAAAAAATCCTAGCTCTAAGATAGTAGTGTCAACTATCCACGGATATGTATTCAGGAGAGCAACCCTCAATATTCTGCTCTCATTGTAAGAAAATAGTGGGATTACTCTTTTCCAGCGCTTCTTAGTTCCTACCTGGGTTTGAGCCTATTTCAGCTTTTTCTGGCCGCTCCTGGACTCTGGGAAGGGTTTTATTTCATAATCTCATGGAACTACAGGGTTATTTGGTTTTTAATTGACACTAATATCAAAGAGGCAACGTGATCTTATTTCCTTGCAACTAGAAAAAAAACCCACAAAATTTAGTTTTATGTTTTGTATTAGCTTTTCCATTAATTCTTATATATTTATCTGAAAGGCTTTCAGTAAATTGTTCTTTCTATTCAAGACTCTATCGCAGAGTCTCTTGCTGTTGCTTTCCACCAAGAACCCTTGACTGACAGAGAGAAGAAAGAAGGGATTCAACATCTCATTTTAATGCATCAGCTATTGGTTGTTTTATCCCTCACTTTGCCATTAGAATGTTATTATAGAAGAATAATCAATGCAGAGAGTCTTAGAGAATGTTCTCTTGAAAATCATAAACAGTTTTTACTTTACTTTCAATAGTCTATTTCTCAGTTCTGGTTTATATTAAAGATTCTTCTTCAAGTTTCTTTGGATATAGGTGAATATAAATTAAAAATGAGTAATTTAAAAAAATTCTCTGTATAAGACACCCTTTATTCCCCCTGTTTTAACATAGATTTTGCAAATGGAACTCAATATTGGTAGAGATATTCCAGTAAGACACAGTCCTCATAAACGTAAATTTATTTATGTATTTTGTTAAGAATTATAGTTTTCTCCAGGATGGTTACATGTTAAGCCACAAAACAGATTTCAATACATTTAAGAAGATGGAAATCATATCAAGTATCCTTTCTAACCACAACAGTATGAAACTAGATATATATTACAAGAAAAATCTAGAAAATGCACAAACAAGTGGAAGCTAACCACATACTACTAAACAACCAATGAGTCAACAAAGAAATCATAAGAGTAAATTTTTTTAAATGTCTGAAAACAGGGGTGTCTGGGTGGCTCAGTCGGTTGAGCATCTGACTCTTGATTTTGGCTCAGGCCATAATATTGCAGTTTGTGGGATTGAGTCCTGCACCAGGCACCATGCTGACAGTGCAGAGCCTGCTTGGGACTCTGTTATTTCTCTCCCCCCCATCCCCACAGTGTTTCTCTCTCTTTTTCTCTCAAAATAAATAAACAAATAAAAATAAAAACACAATGGTTAAAAATTTTGGGGATTCAGCAAAAGGAATTCTAAAAGGGAAGTTTATTGCAGGTTTACCTCACAAAACAAGACAAATCTCAAATTTAAAAAATGTAACCTTATACCATATGGAGCTAGAAAAGGAAACACAAATAAAGCCTAGCAGTAGTGAAATAGGGAAATAAAAACACCAGAGTAGATAGAAATGAAATAGAGACTAAAAAGGATAATAGAAAAAAAAAACAATAAAATAGGGCTCAATTCTTGAAAAGATAAACAAAATGATAAAACTTTAGCCAGACTCATCAAAAAAAGAGGACTCAAATAAATAAAATTAGAAATGAAAGAGAAGTAACAACAACAACCAACCCTACAGTAATACAAAGGATTATTAGACAATAGTACAAAAATTACAAGCCAACAAATTAGGCAACTTAGTAGAAATAGATAATTTTATAGAAACATACAACATTCCAAAACTGAATAAGGAAAAAAATAGAAAATTTGAAAAGACCAATTGCTACCAACGAAATTGAATCAATAATCAAAAAAAGTCCAACAAACAAAAGTTCAGGATCAGATGGCTTCAGAGATA
Organism: Suricata suricatta; assembly: GCF_006229205.1. Lineage (NCBI taxonomy): Eukaryota > Metazoa > Chordata > Mammalia > Carnivora > Herpestidae > Suricata > Suricata suricatta. The sequence goes on along the minus strand of NC_043709.1, from coordinate 42,852,288 downwards.
AATTCTACCAAATATTTAAAGAGTTAATACCTACTTTTCTTAAACTATTCCAAAGAATAGAAGAGAAAGAAAGTTTTTCAAATTCATTCAAAAAGGCCAGCATTACCCTGATACTCAAACCAAAGACACTGCAAAAAAGTAAAAATAAACAATAGGCCAATATCCCAGCTGAACATAGGTGCAAAAATCTTTGACAAAATATTAGCAAACCAAATTCAACAATACGTTAAAATTATCATTCACCACAATCAGGTTGGATTTATTCCAGGGATGCAGTAATGTTTCATATCTGCAAATCAATTAACATGATACAACACATTAACAAAATGAAAGTTAAAATCATATAATCATTTCAGTAGATGCAGACCAGACATGTGACAAAGTTCAACATCTATTTATGATTTAAAAAAACAGCTCCCAAAAAAGTGGGTTTAAGGAGGAACACATCTAAACATAATAAAGGCCATAAGTCACAAGCCCACAACTAACATCTATAATTAATAGTGAAAGCCGAGAGCTTTTCCTCTAAGATCAAAAACATGACAAGGATGTCCATTCTTACCACTTTTATTCAACATAGTACTGGACGTTCTAGCCATAATAATCAGAAAAGAAAAAGAAATAAAAGGCATCCAAATTGGTAAGAAAGAACAACTGTCACTACTTGCAGATGACAGCACTATATGCAGAAAACCCTAAAGACTCTAATAAAAAATTATGAGAACTAATAAATGAACTCAGTAAAGTAGCAGAGTACAAGTTGATATACAGAAATCTTTGGCATACACCAACCAAAAAAGTAGCAAAAAGAGAGTTTTTTTTAAAAAACACAATTACAAAAACACCAATAGGAATAAAATAACCAGGGATAAATTTAATCAAGGAAATAAAAGACTTGTACTGTGAAAACTATGAAATATTTTTGAACAAAATTGAGGGTGACACAAACAAATGGAAAGACACAATGCTCATGGATTGGAAGGTTTCATATTGTCAAAATATCCATACAACCCAAAGCAATCTACAGATTCAATGCAATTTCTGTCAAAATACCAATGGGATTTTTTCACATAACTAGAACAAACAATCCTAAAATATGTATGGAACTACAAAAGACTCCAAGTAACTAAATCTTGGTTCTTGACAAACCAAGAAAAAAACTAGAGGTGTCATAATTACACATTTTAAGAAATACTAAAAATCTATAGTTACCGAAATATTGTGATACTGGCACAAATATAGACACTTAGATCAATATAACAAGATAGAAAGCACAGGAATAAACCCACCCTTATATGGCCAATTAATCTACAACAAAGGAAGCAAGAATATACAAATCTTCAGTAAATGGTGTTGGGAGAAATGAACAGCTACATGCAAAAAATGAAGTTGGACCACTTTCTTACACTATACAAAAAATAAATAAATAAATTCACAGTGGATTAAATACCTAAATGTAAGACCTGAAATGATAAAACTCCTAAAAGAAAACTAGGTAACAATGATTTGGAAATCAATCTTAGCAACATTTTACTGAATATTTCTCCTCAGGCAAGAAAAGCAAAAGCAAAAGTAAACAGTTGGGAACTACACCAAAATAAAAAGCTTTTGCACAGCAAAGGAAACCAACAGAATAAAAAGGCAACCTATTGAATGGGAAAAGATGTTTGCAAATTATATATCCAATGAGGGGTTAACATCCAATATATATGAGGAACTCAAGCAACTCAACACACAGAAAAACAAATAATCCAATATATAATGGGCAGAAGGCCAAAATAGACATTTTCCCAAAGACATACAAATGGCCAAGAGACACATGAAATGATGCTCAGCATAACTAATCATCAGGGAAATGCAAATCATAACCAAAGTGATGTATGACCTTACAGCAGTCAGAATGGCTAGTGTCAGAAAGAAAACAAATAAGTTTTGGTGGGCAAGTAGAGAAAAGGAAACCCTTGTGCACCTTGGCAATATAAATTGATGCAGCCACTATGGAAAACAGTATGGAGGTTTGTCAAAAGTTAACAATAGAAATATCATATGATCAAACTAGTAATTGCATTGTTGGATATTTACCCAAAGAAAACAACAATATCTAATCTGAAAATATATATGCACCCCTTTGTTTACTTTGTTATTTATAATAGCCAAGATATGGAATCAACCCAAGTGTTTATCAATAGATGAACGGATAGAGATGTGATACATATTATAAGATATATATTATATATAATGGAATATTATAAGATTATATTTATAATCATCTTATATATAGGAATATATGTAATGGAATATATAATGGAATATTATAAGATTGGAATATATATGTGATATATATGAATATATAATGGAATATTATAAGATTATATTTATAATTATCTTATAATTATAAGATATATATTATATATAATGGAATATTACTCAGCCAATGAAAAGAATGAGAGCTTGCCATTTGCAACAACATGGATAAATCTACAGGTTATTATGCAATGTGACATAAATCAAATAGAGAAAGACAAACATGCTATGATTTCACTCATACATGGAATCTAAAAAAAGGGAAAAAGGAACAAAGAAGCAGAAAAAAACATACTCCTAAACCAGAGGGAAGGAGGTTTCGTTGAATTGATGAAATAGGTGAAGGGGATTAAGAGGTACAAGCTTCCAGTTATAATATAAATAAGTCAGAGGATGTAATGTACATCATAGGTAATATAGTCAATAATATCTTAATCATGTTTTATGGTGACAGACAATAAGTACACTCATTCTGATGAACACTGTGTAATGTATATTGTATGTCAACCATACTTCAATAAAAATATTTAAAAATAAAGAATTAAGAATTTTTTCTTGCTAGAAATGTTTATTTCTATTCTATTTTTTAGCAGAATGTTCTTGAAGACATAAATCTCCTCCTTCTTATAGGAAAGAGAAAGTTTAATTGATTTAGTTAAAATATAAGCAGACTTCACAACCAACATTATCTACTGTTTTCAGCTTTTGATGGCAGCTCCTGGACTGGAGGATGCTATTGTTTCACCATCTCATGGAATAGCAGGATTATTTGGTTTGTTTTGTAAAACTCTCATCAAAGAGGAGAGAGGACCCAATTTCCCTCATGTCTGGAAAAAAACATATTATCATATTTTCTTTCTTTTTTTCATATTATCATATTTTCTATGAGTGCTGGAGGAAAAAAGAATCCTCATAGGTTTTCTAAGGAAAGAAAATCCTACCGTTAGTGACAGTCTTGAATAAAAAAGAAAGCAATATTTTTTAGTCTCTTTGTTTTGAAATTGTAACTTACAGACCCTGGGGCAGTTCTAAACAGAGTATATCTTGGGGGTTTTTCCCAAGCAAGCCTGCTAGCACGGGCTGATAACTATCTGTGAAAGACCTCTTAAATTATCTATATTTAGTAGTTCCTCTGAATAACTCAAAACTAAAAAAACGGATATTGGAGTTTTACTGTGCAAAGAGAATGTGCTGCACATGAGCATTAGAAAGCAGAGTGAGACAATTATAGATTAAAATTATTTTATTATGCATTACATAGCAATTTTATAATTGAGGATAAAACTGGTGACTATGTCTACTGAAACTAAGACAGCAGAGCTTTTTTAAAAAATTTCTCTAAAAAATAACAGTTTCCATTTTTTTTCCATATCTGGGTGACTGTAAGAGAAGTAATTGTTGTAAGACTCCTAAAAATAATATCTCAGTAGTGGTATAAAAATCTTCCCATAGTGATTTTTCTACTTCTCTACCTCTTTTTATTTTAATTATTTATATGAAAAGACTTAAACAGAACAAAATTAGAGAGAAAAGCATGATGAAACTCAATGTATTTAGTTGTCAATTTCAACAAAAATCAGCATTACCAATCTTGTTTCTTTATGCTCCAACTCGTTTCCTCCACCAACCATCAACTCCCTACCTAATATCAGCCCATCTTTACCCAACACTGTCTCATCCACACAATTTTATTTGGAAGCAAATAAAAATTTTTACTTCATTTTTTCCATAAATCTTTAATACATTTCTCTAAAAATTACCCCCCAAAACACCCAAAATACCATCATCACACTGAAAATAAACAAATAATTCTGTACCATCTCATATTTCTACTGAATGTTCAACTTTAAAATGTTTTTTGGCTTTCCTTTTGGTCTGCTTCTCTTTCTCTCTCTCTCTCTTCCCTCCCTCTCAGCTTGTTGACTGAACTAGGCTCTGAATAGGTAGCATGCATTGCAACTGATGGAAATATTTTTAGATCTTTTAAAACTCTTATTTTTTTATCATTTTTTTCCATGTAAGCTATTTATTGAGGAAAAAATTATTTACTCTGCAGAATTTCACATCATGGGGATTTTACCATTTTATACACATGCTATCTTATAAAATGTGCCTCCCTCTTTTATATTTCTCTATACTGGATATGACCTAAAGGCTTAATCAGATTCTAGGTCACTGTTTAAGATTTTTATTATTGATCTCTGGCTCTTTTTTTTTTTTTTGAAAGAGTGATTGTATGTTTCCATTACAAAAGATCTGTTTGTTTCTCTTTTTGTGATGTAAGCTGCCGTTAATTCTCATTAACGCTCAGATGTGTTAATTTATTAGATATTATAAAATTGTGATGCCCCAATAAAATTCTCCATTTATTCTCTGGAATATTTCTATAGTGTAAACACCCCCTCATCTACTACTTGTTTACACAGAGGTACAGTTTTCAGAATAAAAATCCTAGATCATTTCATTTTATTTTTCTTTTCTGAAAATTGCAAATTAGCTCTCTGCCATGCTTTATATGGTGACCAATTATGTTTTTTGTTTGTATGTTTGTTTGGTTTTGAGTATCTCTATGAATCAGTAGATATTTGTGTTTGAATCCACAGCACTTACTATTTTTAAAGATGTTCAGATTCACCCAGTTTTGATCATTAGAACTTGTCCAATTGATTTTTACATACTTTGATAGTCTTTGATGACTTCCTCGTTTGTTAGTGTGAAAAAGTTTATCTTATACATTTCCTGCTCCAGATTCCAAATTAGCTATTTCTTCAAGAAGTCCTGTTTTGTTTTAAAAGAAAATAGTACTTGTAGAAAAGGGAAACTCACTCATTTTTCTTAGGACTTTTCAGTGGACAAAACTATTTTTGAGGGGGGCATCTGGGTGGCTCAGTAGGTTGAGAATTAGACTTTTGATTTCAACTCAGGTCATGATCTCAGGGTCATGAGATGGAACCACATTGGGCTATACAATGGGCATGGAACCTACTTAAGATTCGTACTGGACTCACCCAGATAATCCAGAATAATTTCTGTTTCCCAAGGTTGCATCCCAAGGTCACACACGCAAAATCTCTTTTGCCAGGTAAGGTAACTATACATAGGTTCTGAGCACTAGGGCCTGGACATCTGTGGGGGAGGGCCATTATTCTGACTATCACAGCTCATTTTCTTGAGGCTCTGCCACCAACTATACTTATGGTTTCATTTGTTTTATTTTCAGAGATTGTCTATCCATATAAACAATATTTTTTAACATTTATTTATTTTTGAGACAGAGACAGAGCTTGAGTGGGGGAAGGGCAGAGCGAGAAGGAGACAAACAGTCTACAGCAGGCTCCAGACTCTGAGCTGTCAGTCCAGAGCCCACCCAACACAGGACTCGAATTCACAAACCGTGAGATTGTGACCTGAGCCACAGTTGGCTGCTTAACCAACTGAGCCATCCAGGTGCCCCATAAACAACATTTTTATAATACATTTATAGGATTCCAAAATCAAACCTACAAAACAAGATGTATTTAAAGGAATCTACCTTCTGTTCTGTCTACTCTATTTCCTTTTTGACCTACAGATAAATATTTTTGTAATTTTTATGGTGTATTATTCCACTAGTTTATTATTTAGTATAATATATTGCATGTGCTAGTGTATATTTACACTCCTCTCATATTGTTAGATAAACAGTAGTATACACTTTACTATACAATTTTTTACTAAACATTATATCTTGCTATAACTTCTTCATAGTATACAGTTAGTTCTCATTCTTTAATACTGTTGCATAGTCTACCATTATGTGGATATTTGTGGTTAATCCAACTAGTAAGTACCTTTTTAATGGAAACTTAATTGTTTCCAGTCTTGTGCTAATCCAAATAGTGCTACAAATAAAACTACAACCTTTTCATATTTTGGCTAGTATATCTCTAAGTAGTGAGATTGCTAAATAAGAAAGTATATATGTGTGTAATTTGGCTATTATTTTATGCCAACTCCCCATTCATAGAAGTTGTAATATTTTATATTTCCCAGGTCAATCTGATATGGTTCATAAGACATGAATTTCTGACCTGTATTTGTGAACAACAGCTCTAAAACTGGGCAGTAAACCTTTCCCATAAAGACATAGATAATAAATATTTTGGGCTTCACTGGTCACACAGACTGTTGTAACTATTCAACTTTCCTACTGAACTACAAAGTTAGCCATAAATACTATGCAAACAAACTAGTGTAACTATGTTTCAATAAAACTTTATTTACAAAAACAGCAATAAATTGACTTGGACCACCAACTATGGCTTATTGACCTCTTCTCTAACATACATATTTTTAAAAAATTTTAAAGTAAAATATTCAGAGATATTCCATTTTTTTTGCAAAGTAAATTTTTGTTGAAAAATAGAACCTGATGCCACAAGCATTTGAGCAAATGGCTTACTCTCTATTCAGTAAAGTGAAAAACTTAAAACACATTTTATAGACTCTTAGAAAAGAGAGACATCTAACAAACACCTCTAGGATCTGGGTCATCATGAGTCTTTTTCTATAAAGGAAGATTTACTGAATAAATAGTTCAAACATATTTATGTAAATACCTCAAATCCATACTGGAGAGATTTTGCTGTATATTGTCCATGGAAGATATAAACATAATTAGGGAATCAGCAATCCTGTGGCCTAGAATCCTGACTTCCTAATCTATGAGCCTTTTATTTTAGGAAAAAAGTGAAATCCCTGATGAGCCATTAAAGATACATCTGATGCAGTCTCCAGTTTGTCCCAGAACTGCTCAAAGAGTTGTTTGAAATTTTCTTCAAAACCTCTAAAGGCGGGCAAGGAGCTAAATGACAGGGAAGTCCATTGTGTGGTAACTGGTAGAATATACTGACCTAGAATTTGTTGAAATCAATTTACTCATAATTTTACCCATAGAGACTAGTGTCTGGATTTCACATGATACATACTGTTCTTCCTTCTGGCAGTACTTTAAATATAGTGATTTAAACTGATTGAAATCATAAATTACAATTTTTTGACACTCACTAGAGCTTTCTATATTACTCAGTTCTGCTAGTTGAATTAAATATTACATGAGACCATATGTTGTTTTCCTAAATTGTTTATTCCGTCCAGACTGGCATCACTTTCCTTAAACACTGTACTCTTATTTGTAATTTCAAGCTTTGCAACTTACTATACTACCAAGCAAATGTTTCCCATCCCAGCCCTAACTACTCCCCCATACTTCCTCACATTGTACTGAGAACTTGTCTTGTTTCAGGGATTGTGCTGAAGCCAGAAACTTAATAAGTAGAGAATACTTACTGCTTTCTAAAAACATTTTTAGTTATATTATTTTTATTATAATTTTTATTACAATTATAGAACTGGTTTCTAGGTATTTTGAGTATCAACTCTGTTTACAACCTTAAAACAGTGTGAGGAGTAAGAGATGCAAAAAAATTCAATATAACGGGGTAAATGTGAATAGCAATGTATGTAAGAAACACTATGGAAGACTGGGAGATTTTACAGTGGAGGTGATAATGCTTGGTCTTGAAGAATAAGTATAAATTTGCTGAGGTATTGAATGAATAAAGTCATGGAAAACAAAAGAGGAACAGGATATGATAATAGATTTCAATATTTTTCAGTTCTAGTATGGAGGAACTAAGTTGAAAATTTTGGAATCATGTCTCTGGTTCACTTCCCAGCTTCTTTTATTTGATAAGTCATCTAACTACTCTAATACTTTTGAGACACCTGTGTGTGTACGTGCACGCACGCACATGTATTATTCCTGAATCATATACAAGTAGTATTGTACAACCAAGTAGGTTGAACTCAAAGAGATCCAACCAAGACACATTATAAACTATTGAAAGACAGAGAGAGAATCTTGAAAATAACAAGATAGAAGGGACTCCTCACATACAAGTGATCCTCAATAAGATTACTAGTAGATTTCTCACCAAAAACTTTGGAGGTGAGAAGGAAGTGGGTGGCTACATTCAAAATGGTCAAAAAGGGAAAAAAAGCATCAACCAAAAATTCCATATCTGGCAAAATGTTCTTCAAAAATGAGGGGGAAATTAAGAAACTCCTGAGTAAACAAAAGATGAGGGAGTTTGTGACCACTAGACCTATCCCGTAATAAATGTTAAAGGGAGGGGCGCCTGGGTGGCTCAGTCGATTAAACGGCCGGCTTCGGCTCAGGTCAGATCTCACGGTTCGGTTCGTGGGTTCGGGTCCTGGGTCGGGCTCTGTGCTGACAGCTCAGAGCCTGGAGCCTGCTTCAGATTCTGTGTCTCCCTCTCTCTCTGACCCTCCCCTGCTCACGCTGTCTCTCTCTGTCTCTCAAAAAATAAATAAAAGACATAAAAAATAAAAATAAATAAATGTTAAAGGGAGTCCTGCTGATTAAAACAAAAGGTAACCAGATGTAATGCAAAGCTGTATGACAAAATACAGATCTCAGTAAAGGTACATACATGGGAAATTATGAAAGTTAGTGTAATTGTAACAATGGCCTATTATTCCACTTTTTAAGATTTTTTTCCCATTAAGAGACTAATATATTACAAAAAAACATATGAGGGGCACTTGGGTAGTTCAGTCAATTAAGTGTCTGATTCTTGAACTTGGCTCAGGTCTTGATGTCACAGTTTGTGGGATCAAGCCCTGCATCAGGTTCTGTGTTGAGAGTGCAGGGCCTGCTTGGGATTCTCTCTCTCCTTCTGTCTCTCTGCTGTTCCCCTGAATGCACATGTGTGTTAACCCTCTCTCTCTCAAAATAAATAAATTAAATTAAAATATATAAAAAATAAAAAAGAACATACAAATATTGATTTAAAAGCTAGTATTCTTATAACATTGATTTTGAACTTCACATTGTGTTTTCTACATAATTTAAGAAATGAATGCATTAAAATTAGTTTATATTTTCACCAAATGTATAAAGCTGTAGTTTTGTGACACCTAAAAAAGAGAAAAGGGTGGGGACTGAATTGTAACATGGCAGTATGTTGTTGAAGCAAAGTTGATATAAATTCAAATTAGACATTTATAACTTTAGCATGTTAAATGTAATCCCCATAGTAACCATAAAAATAGCTATTGAATGTGGAAAAGGGGAAATTAAAACATGTCACTGCAAATTATCAATAATAGAAGATGGTAGGAAGTGAAGAACAAAAAAGTTAAAAGAAATATATAAAACAAATATTAAAATGATAGAAATAAGTCCCTCACGATAGGAAAATGAATGATAAAAGCCCTTCCTTATCAGTAATTACTTCAAATGTAAATGTATAATAAAAACACCAGAAATTGGCCGAATGGATTAGATAAACATGATACAAATATATGCCATTTATAAGAGAATCATTTTAGATTAAATTCATAAACATGTTGAAAATGAAATGATACAAAAAGATAGTCCCTGCAAATAAATAAACTAAAGAGGGGAGGAGTGGCTATACTGGTTTCAGACAAAATAAACATTAAATTAAAAGTTTACAAGAGACAAAAAGAGATATTATATATTAATAAAAGATTCACTACAGCAAGAACATACATATAATAGTTATAAGTATCAGTGTACCTAATAACAGACCATCAAAACATATAAAGCAAATATTAGCAGAATTGAAGGCAAAAATAGACATTACTACACAAAGACTTGAAGGCTTCAGTGTACTATTCTTAATGATGGGCAGAACAACTAGACAGAAGGCAAGAAAGGAAACAGATGACTTGAAAAAACACCATAAATCAACTAGTAATAGGAAACATATACAGAATATTCTATCCAATAACAAAAGAATGCACATTCTTTAAAAAATATACATGGCATATTTTCCAGGACAAACTATATGTTGGTCTGTCACAAATTATAACAGTAGACTTGTTTTTTAATATTTATTTATTTTTAGAGAGAGAAAGATCATGAGCTGGGGAGGGGGCAAAGAGAAAGGGCTGTCAGCGCTATCAGTACAGAGCCCAACTCAGGGCTTGATGTCACAAAAAGGGAAATCATGACCTGACGTGAAATTAAGAGTCAGATGCCTAATCAAATGAGCTACCCAGGCCGTCCAGATTTCAAAAGATATCATAAAAGCATCTTCTTCAGGTATAGTGAAATAAAGTTAGAAATTAAAAAAAAAACAGGACAATTGACAAATTCTCAAATTTGTGAAAATTACACAATAAACTCTTACACAACCAATGAATCCAAAAAATAATTCACAATGGAAATCTTAAAATACTTAGAAAAAATGAAAACACACTTTGCCAAAATATATAGGACACAGCAAAAAAAATCCCAAGAGGGAAATATTTTAGCTATAAATATTTATGTTAAAAAAGAAGATCTCAAACCAACAACCTATCTTTAGAATTTAAAGAACTAGAAAAAGAGCAAATTAAACCCAAAGCAGAAGGAGAAAAAAAAAATGATTAGAGCAGGATAAATAAAAAAAAGAGAGATTATTGAAAACTGAAAACAAACTGAGGGTTTAAGGGGGAGGGGGAGGGGGAAGGGGTGGTGGCAATGGAGGAGGGCACTTGTAAGGAAGAGCACTGGGTGTTATATGGAAACCAATTTGACAATAAACTATTAAAAATAATTAAAAAATTAAAAAACAAAAAAATTTAAAAATGAATAAAGAAATAGTAGAGACAATTAATAAAATCAAATTTGGTTTGTCAAACATGAACAAAATTGAGAAAATGTTAGCTAGATTAACCACGAAAAAATGACTAAGATTGCTAAAATCAGATATGAAGGTGGAAGACCTTAATACTGATTCTAGAGACATAAAAAGGAGTACAAGAGACAGATGAACAATTGTACACCAGCAAATAATGTCTATGAAATGGAGACATTTCCAGAAGCACTAACTCTATCAAGACAAAATTAATCTGAATGGACATACCTAATAAGGAGATTCAGTTGGTAATCAAAAATTCCAAAACAACAACAAAAAAGCCCAGAGTCTGATGGCTTCACCCATAAAGTCGACCAAACATTTAGAGAACTATCATTAATCTTTTGCCAAGTTTTCAAAAATAAAAATGAAGAATTGAGAATATTTTCTAACTGAATATGAGGCCAGAATTACCTGATTCCAAAGCTAAAGACACTATAAGAAAACTACAAACCAATATCCCTATGTACACTGATGCAAAAATCCCTAAAAAATATTAACAAACAGAATTTAGCACATTAAAAAGATAATGTACTATTATCAAATGGAATTCTTTTCTGAAATGTAGATGGTTCAGCACATGAAAATCAGTCAATATGATACACCACATTTACAAAATGAAGGGGACAAATACTTAGGATTATCTCAACTGATGCAGAGAAACCATTGGACAAAACTCAAAATCCTAAAACCCTGCCAACTAGAAATAGAGGAAAACTGCCTCAACATAGTAAAAGCCATATGTGAATCCACAGCAAATATCATACTCAATGGTAAAACACTGAAGATTTCTTAAGATTTTTTAAGATCAGGAACATTGTTTGCACATTATATTATGTTACATGTAGAAAACCATAAAGATCACACACACACACACACACACACAATTAGAGCTAATAAATAAATACAGAAATATAGGATACAAAGTCAACACACAAAAATCAGTTGCATTTCTATATATTAACAAAGACTGATCTGAAAAAGTAATTAAAAAGCTATTCCATTTATAGAGTATCAAAAAGATTAAATACTTAGAGATTATCTTATCCAGGTAGGTAAAATACTCATACAATGAAAACTATAAAATATTGCTTAAAAATGTAAAACATAAATAAATGAAAAGGTAGTCCATGTTCATGGACTAAAGGATTTATTATTAGGATGTGAAAACTACCAAAAACAACCTACAGATTTACTGAAATCCCTATCTTTATCCCAATGACATTTTTGCAGAAATAAAAGAAAATCTTAAAATTCATATGGAATTAAATAGAACTCCACATTGCTCTAACATTCTTGAAAAAAAAAGGAAAGAAAGCTGGATAGCACACACTTCCAGATTTCAAAGCTTATGACAAAACTACAGATATCTAAATTTTGTGGAACTAGAATATAAGCAGACATATAGCCTAATGCAATAGAATAGAGAGCCTGGAAAAAACCTTTAGCATATATGGTAAAATGATTTTTGAAAAGGATTACAAGATCAATCAATGGGGAATGACAATCTTTTCAATAAATGGTGCTTGGATAACTAGATTTTTACATGCAAATAAATAAAATTGGATTCTTGCCTAATCCCTTATAAAAATCACAATGGCTCAAATACTTGAATATAAGAGCTAAGAACTAAAACTCTTTGAATAAAACATAGAGCAAAATCTTCATAACATTGTATTTGGCAATGATTTCTTGGATCTATTATCAAAAGCACAGGCAACAGAAACAAAAATTGACAAACTGGGCTTCACAGAAGTTATGCTTTTGTGCATCAAAAGATACTATCAACTAAGTGATAAGGCAAACTATAGAATGGAGGAACTTTTTTTTTAAGTTTTAGTGCTTGTCATTTTTTAAAAATTTATTTATTATTGAGAGACAGAGAGAGACAGAGGTTGAATGGGGGAGGGGAATAGAGAGAAGGAGACACAGGATCCTAGGCAGGCTTCTGGCTCTGAGCTGTCAGCACAGATCCCGATGCTGGCCTGAACCCACAACCGTGAGATCATGACCTGAGCCGAAGTCAGATGCTCAAATGACTGAGCCACCCAGGCATCCCTTGAGGAGCTTATTTGAAATCCAAATACATGAAAAAAATAATATTTAGGATATATAGGTAACTAAAAAAATGAATAAAAATCAACCAACCTTATTCAAAAAGATTTGAACACACTGTTCTTCAAATAAAATATACAAATACTAAGAAGCACATGAAAACATTCTCAACATTATTAATAATTAGGGAAACTCAAGTCAAAACCACAATGAAATGTCACTGCATACCCATCAAGATGACTTCTATATTAAAAAAGAAAGTAACAAATGCTGCCAAAGGTGTGGAAAAATTAGAACCTTTGTGTAGTGTCGGTAGGAATATAAAATGTTAAATCTGCTGTGGAAAATAGTACAGCGATTCCTCAAAATAATAAAAATAGGATTACCATATGATTAGCAATTCTACTTTTTGGTGTATATCCCAAAGAATTAAAAATAAGGTCTTGAAGAGATATTTGTACACTTAATGTTCCCAAGAACATTATTTCAGTAGCTAAAACATGGAAATAACCCGTGTCTGTCGACAGATATATGCACTAGCACAATGTGGTAATATAAATGCAGTGGAATATTATTCAGTTTTAAAAAGGAAGGAAATCCTGACAATTACAACATAGATGAAATTTAAGGCATCATGCTAAGTGCAGTAAGCCAATCACACAAAATAGCGTGTAATTCCACTTATTTGATACATAGAGAGAGTAGTCCAAATAATAAAAGTGCAATGGTGGTTGCCTAGAGCTAGAGTATGAGGAATAGTACAGAATTTTAGCTTGGAAGATAAAGAGTTCTGGAAACAGATGGTGGTGATAAATTCACAATGATACGGATGCACTTAATACCACTGAATTCTATGCTTAAATTGGGTGCCTGAGTGGCTCAGTCAGTTAAGCATTGGTTCAGGTCATGAACTCATGGTTCCTGAGATCCTGCCCCACCTCAGACTCCCTTCAGAGCCCACTTGTGATTCTCTCTCTCCTCTCTCTGCCTCTACTGGACTCCCCACTCCTCCTCTCAAAAAAAAAAGGTTTAAAAAATGGTTAAGATACTAGATTTTATTTCACCATAAGTAAAAAAAGAAAATACTTGTTTTTTCCTAAAGGAAAAATTATAGTATTCTGTTAGACAATGAAACAGAGAGTGTATCAAAATAATTCAAATTATGTAAATTTTGTCATTAGTTTAGAAAATAAATTTCTTGCAACAGCTAAATGTTATTAAAAAGTCTAAAATCTATACAAACCAGAATCTTTACTCTTTCATTCATTGCTATATAGTTACCACAGCCTAGGACTTGGAATACAGTTAAGTTCAATTAAATAAAACTATGAATAGTTATATAATTTATATATTTGTTAAGCATTCTTTGGGTATTACAAAATTTATGAGCATATTATTGCATGTTTGTGTCCATGCTAATAAAATGTTAATATTTTATATGGGTATATTTCATATTATGCAATGTAAAAGTATTTACATTAATGTTTAGTAAATTCAGGTACTACTTTTCCCTACGTCTACCTTACCATAAAAATACTGATTCCCCATGTACTTTGCAAGGCAACTGATGCAGCAGCTTGTTTTGTTTCCACTTACTCTACCCACTTAATAGTCCTGAGTTTAAAATTAATCCCTTGGAAATACTTAATGCTGAATCATATCTCAGGAGTCTTGGTGTCCTATTTCCTGATACTGTGGATTCGAAGTGCTGAGTCGGCTGTTTATTTTTTAATTAAAAATGCCTTTTTAGTTAAAAAAAAAAGGAAAAAATAAAAGATTTGTCATTTAGGGATAGTCATCATAGGGAAAACGTGATATAAAAAAGTGAAACTTACAGTTTAAGTCCTGTAGGTTCGTCTTGAGAGTACTCTGTTGAACACCCAAGTAACAGAAGAGCTAGAGACTTCCCAGTCAGCAGACCTAGGCAGCAGTCTCCAGGGAATTTGGAGTTACATTTCACTCTACATTTACTTACTGCTTTTCTTTGTTAGGGGAAGCAAAGAGAAGCCCATTCATGCCAATGTACCTTTGTGTCTGGGTTACAAGTTGAATAAACTTAATTGCTGCATTAGTCAAAACAGAACTTATATTAGAAATTTGACAAAATGAAGAAAAATAATTGGCTTTTTAATGCTTTTTTTTAGCCACCACATTTTTACCTCTGATATTACACTCTGAAGATTCAGCTGAGTTATTATTAAAACTGATTTTCACGAAAATGTGCTAATGATGAGTTCACTGAAGCTGTGTCAGAGTGAAAATAAGCAATCTGTATCTCACTTCATGCTGATGATACAGTGGGAAATATGTTTGTTTAAAAAACCATCTGTTATTTTCAGGCATTTATATGGAATTTTATGGTGGATAACAAAACTATCGTGACTGCAACCTAAAAAAAGGCATGTGCTATTAACAAAAGTAAAGCCCCATCTGCCCCTGCATATTTGTTAAAAAGCTTATTTTAGTAAACTACTTATTTGAAATGGCATTGGTTGTCTTCATTGGCTTATTCATTAATGCGTATGCTTCATTAAAATATTCATCTTCCACCATCAAGGTCATTGTTTTACTCTTTTTTTAATTTAAGTATCAAATTTTGACTCCAGTAAAAGTGATTTTAAAATAAATTTTCTTCCTATTATCATCTCTAAGAAATAAGCATTTCACAACTTTTTAATTTTTGTTCTGTTCTTATTTATTTAAGTAATCTCTACACCCATCATGTGTCTCAAAATCAGGAAAGGCTATTCTTTTAAACTGAGGAGTCTAAATTGGGGATCTTCTCCAGAATAAGGAGTATTAGCAGAGAGAAATCTTATCTAAGTGAACCATCTCTATGGCAGGGCAAATACCAAATTATCAAATATCTACTCTTCCTATTGCCCTCAGAAGTACATTCCCTTCCTCTGAAGTCTCAGACCCCTTCTCTTTAGTTCAGAATGACATGTACACTCATTTTGTCTGCTTGTCTTTGGAATTTCCATGTCTATGTGGATTTCCTGTAAGTACACTATTAAATTATATTTTCTCCTGTGAATCCATCTCAGGTCAATTTGATTCTTAGTCCTGCTAGAAGTAGAAGGACCCTTGAAGAGGATAAGAATTCATGGTCCTCAATACTGTTATACGAAAGAGGTCAAATCTAAGGTCTTTTATGAATCTAAGGTTTTATGATTTTGTTAACCATCTAGAATAGAATAGAACATATGTGGTTTATAGAGTTCCCTGGTGGCCATTTTAGCACTATATGCTATTCATCATTTTAGAATTTCTTTAGGAGTAACTTATAAATGGTGACTTCACACACACACACACACACACACACACACACACACACCACTGCAAATTTGATTAACAGTTTGTAAATAGATACTCAAGATCCTTTTGCAGAGTATAGATTACCTTCTAAACTTGTGTCCATGGCAGCTAAGAGAAGGATTAGGTAGGATCTTAACAGAAAACCTACTCAATCTCACATCACCCAATGGTGTAAAAGATACCCTATGGCATCAGCCGGTGCTATTTTCCCGTGGCATCCTCTCAGGAATGGTGTCAGGCCAAGGTAGACCTGACTAGAGACCTCCTCCCCAGTGCTCCTTGGCACGTTCCTGTTCTCCCATCATTACACTGGAGTTTCACTGGAGGATAAGCAAATTTGCTATCCTTGAAAGCTCAGTACATAAGACAATTCTACTTGCATGTTCTTTCATTTAAGTATATTTTTGTAAAATTACAGATTTCTTCTACTTATCATCTCCAATTTTCTCATCAAAATAGAATTCTTCTTAATAATTGTCCAAAAATCTTCATTTTCTATGTCATATTTAGTAAAAAGGATTTTTTATTCTTGACACCATCTCCGTGCTTTTAGTATTTTTAAAGAATTCTACACTGTAATGAGTTACTAAGTGAGCAAAGAAGCCCTCTGCAACCTAATATATCAAAATGTGGCTAAGAAATTATAATTCTAAAAATATTTAATATAATTGATCATTTTTCTTGTTTCTTATTAAGGGGAGATAATGATGCAATTCTTTGACCCAGCCCTAATGAACACAGAGAGAGAGAGAGAGACAGGGGCAGAGGGAGGAAGGTGTAGATTGACAGAGAGGGGCAGAGGGAGGGAGGCGGAGACGGAGACGGAGACAGAGAGGGAGACCAAGAAGGGAAACATGCTCTCTGGATATCAGAGATAGGAATCCCACTCCAGTCTCTTTCTATGAGTAGCTAGGTGTTTCTAACAGTTGTTTTCCTTTTTTAAAAAAAAATTTCAGTGATTGTACCCATTTTTCCTCCTCTCATTTTTACCAAATAGTTCAATATAGCAAATATCACAATAATAAGAATCCCACATATACTCAATTTCAAGTCAAACCAGAGATATCTGAGACATAAAGATCATGACCTTCTTAAAAGGCAGTGATCTTCCATACCCATTTCTCTGGCAAGCCTGTCAAATATGAAGTCAGTGAGCAAATATATCATATTTGTGGATATGTGAGTTCATACAGACACAAAAGGAAAAGGATCAGACAGAGAATTACTAAACTAGAAGAGAAATTAATCACCTTAAACATATATGCAGGACTTTCAATAAAATAATAAAATAATGCATTACTTTCTCATTTTTACTATAAAATTTTCAACATTTGAAATATTATTTTTAGCCTCTCTTTTATATATATATATAATTTCTTTGCTAATTAGAAAAGAGATTTTTTTATGTTTATTTAGTTATTTTATTATTTTTTTAAATTGTTTTTAATGTTTATTTATTTTTGAGAGAGAGAGATCGAGCACAAGCAGGGGAGGTACAGAGAGAGAGGGAGACTCAGAATCCGAAGCAGGCTCCAGGCTCTGAGCTGTCAGCACAGAACCCGACACGGGCTCAAACTCACAAACTGTGAGATGGTAACCTGAGTCGAAGTTGGACGCTTAACCGATGAGCCACACAGGCACCCCGGTGTTTATGTATTTTTGAGAGAGAGAGAGAGAAGGGAAGGAGCAAAGAGAGAGGGGGACAGGTTACACAGCGTCAGCACAAAGTCTCACATGGGGCTCAAACCCATGAACTGTGAGATCATGATCTGAGCCAAAGTCAGACAGTAAACCAACTGAGGCACCCAGGTGCCCCAAAAGAGAAATCTTATAATGAAAATGAAAGCACCTCTGTAATAACTTCAGTTTCATTTTCTATTGAATATATCTAGAATGGAGATTAACTAAATTTAGGAGTAATTTTTTTCTTTTTCATTAGTTGAATTTTTATAGAAAATCATTAAAATGGTTCCTTGCTAGAATAAAATGATATTTTGGGGGGGGGGTGGAACAGACTATGGCAATAATAAAAGGCATTTCAACTGTATAAGAAGTTAACAACCAATTGTCTTGATGCCTCCAATGATAATGTTCATTAGTTCCAAGTTCATTTTTATGGTATAATACTGTCATTAGAATTAGCATAAATTTAAAATGATGGGTAATTCATATCTATTAGACAAAAAAGTCATCTTCTATTTACGAAATTCTTGTCACTGTTAAGTAACTCACAGGCTTTAAATTAAATTTCCTGATTTGCATTAAGTTTAAAACTGTAAACAGCTTTTTAGAATACATAATTGAGTTGATATTGAGTTTGTAGACAAGAGCATCCTATTAAAATACAGAAATTTCTATTAACATTTGAGCTATGATTTTAGAGACACCAAGGGAAGACATAAGACAAGCAATATATTAGTAGTATGCACAGTGTTGCTAGGTTCTTTCCAACAAGACTCACCAGAGAATCATAAAGGAAAGGGAATCAAATAATAGTACAATTACTGTTCCCCATTGAGCTATATTTTACAGATTACTACAGATGTAATTGGGTGATAGAAAATACAAAGAGAAACAAAAAAAATTAATATTGACTGAGGAAAAGCAAATCAGCACTTTGCTAGTCAAATACAGAGATGTTTCCTACTCTTGTTTAACACAATAATTGCAGAGGAAACAAATAAGCCATTTGATCTGCATAATAGGTTGTTTTAACTAATTAAGTACAACAGTGATTGAGATTCTGGCATTAAGAAAAATCTCTGGTGCCTGGGTGTCTCAGTTGGTTAAGCCTTTGACTTAGGCAGTCCATGAGTTCATGACCTCACAGTCCACGAGTTAGAGCCCAGAATGGGACTCTGTGCTGACAGCTCAGAACCTGGAACCTGCTTCAGATTCCCCCTCTCTCTTTGCCTTTCCCCCTCTCATGCTGTCTCTCTCTCTCTCTCGCTCTCTCTCTCTCTCTCTCTCTCTCTCTCCTCTCTCTCATGTGCACACACACACACACACACACACACACTCTCTCTATCAAAAATCAATGAACATTAAAAAAATTTTTTTTAAAGAAAAATCTAAGACATTGACATCTTGAAGTTGGGTTGTTAGCAGTTAACACTGGAATACTCTTCTTACCTTTGGGGTCTATAACAATATACTTTCATAATTCTTCTGATTCTCCAACCACATTCTCACTACTTCTTTTTTATTTTTTTAGTTTTCATCTTTAGCCCTTTCCTTGTTTCATCTACTTCCATGACTTGTAACTCTCACTTTTATGCAAAAAAAAGTCCTTAAATTTGCATCTCTATTTGTGAGCCTCTTCTCTAACTCCAACCCATATTTACTCACAAGAATTTATGGAAATTTGTCCTGCATGCTCTGATATCACTTCCAATACATTGGGACAAACCAAATTTCCTTATCGTCTTCCCTCAAATCTTTGTCTTCTCCTTGTGTTCTCTCTATTTACAAGCCACTATTATTTTTGTCATATATTTGGCATTTGGAACCCTGGTAGAGTTTTTCACTCTCTTTCCTTTCACATTTAATAATTGCCAAGACTTATCATTTGTTATTACTATAATACTCTTTCATCTCATTCAATTTTCTCTATTTCTACTATCATGTGGTGCTTGATCTTATACCTTTCACCATCCCAGCACATATGCACCACAAACCTGCAAGGTTTTTGACAATGTAGGAAATCATACATTTGTTCCTAGTCTTTTAGCTGTAGAAATTGTATCTTATCTCTCTGGCACTAAAGCTTAACTCTTGTTTAAGGGTGTTGACTTATAAGCACTCAGTTCACATACTGGGTAATAGATCAAACCCAGCAAATTTGGCTTTTGTAGGATCCCAGTGTCTGCTCTGTATGTCTTCTAGAATCACTGTGTGTTTAGATCTGTCAGACCAAACAAACAAGAAAGCTAACATCATGTCTGTAAATTTCTGAAGAAGGCATTTGCCTTCTGGATCTAGCAATATCCAATGAGATCTAGCAGTATTCAGTGGGATCACCAGAGAAAATGTCTTATCACTCCTCACAAATCACTCTTCAGACCTACTCTTTTCCTCATTTAGAAATCTAAATATAATAGTAAGGATTCACAACCTAAGGAAGACTTATTTATTCTAATTTATATATTCTTATTTATTCTCACTTATTTTCCATAGAAACTCCTGACCCAGAGCTGATAATAGAAATATTTTATTTTGTAAAGGTAATACTAACTGCAGCCCTTTTGGTAAACTCCCTACCATTTTAAGCCTAATTATCCAACAGTGTAATAATGATCATGTAAATCAGCAAAAGTCATGTTAAATTGACTGTAAGTTTTGTTTAGTTGCAACATTCAACCTTGTATCTACTTAGAGTTAACTATGTATGGCTCATTTACTATGGCCATATACACCCAGCTTAAGTCAATCAAGAAAATACTTGGAACAGTAATTCCTACAAATTTTAGGAAATAATTCAAATTTTGTTAAAAAAAAAAAAGAAAGAACATTATAATCCACAACAGGATTGCAGAACAATCCATAGCCTAAATGCGGATAGTTCTTGGCACAAGAGATTTGGGTTTCAAGGATTATAGTAGATAATGATAATGATTAATATTTGGTTTCTTAATTCAGAGTACTTCATGAGACTTACCACAATAATACTGTCTAGTTATTGAACATTGGACACTCTCAACACTTTGTCCTAAGCCCTTGTTTCAATTATGCATAAAGAAAGCCATCCCAAAATTTAATGCCTTAAAACAACATTAATTTATGATTTCTCATGTTTCTGTGGGTTGTGTGGATAGTTCTCCTGATCTCATCAGGGCTCACTCACACGTCTTCATTCATTTGGTAAACCTGGACCTATGGAGTAAAAGATGACCTCATTCTCATGTCCAGAACCTCAGTAGAGATAAGTGGGTCTCTGAGACCTCTCTTTCCACATGCTCTCTCATCAGTCAGTAAATTTGCTCATCCTTCTTTACACAATATAAAGTCAAAACAAATCATAAGGCCAGCCAGATCCAAAGAGATGTGGATATCTACTCTACCTCTTAAAAGGAGGAGCGATGACATCACAATGCCAAAGACCATGAACACTGGAAGTCTTGGTTAATTGAGGACTATTATTATCACAATCTACCTGAGACCTCATCTTTTTATTCTCATTACCACTGGGCTCTAGATATATATTATTTTACATGGAAACTATCTATTGAGTGTTTAGGTTTTTTCCAGGTACTGTTCTAGACTTTGAGGACTAGATGTAGCCAAGATTAAAAAAAAATAATCTACTCACTTTGAGTTTATAATATAGTGGGGTGAAGGATATGAACACGTCAAAACCTTCGTAAAATAACTTTATGTGGTTGTAAGGGCTAAAGGAAAATAAAATTACTATAGAAGGAGAAAACCCTCAAGGATCCTCTATGATGAAGTAATTAACAAGGTGGAACATTTAGACTTGACTCCAGATTTCCATGGAAGTAGAATTGCAGCAGTGCTTCTTTTGCCTCCCTCTAGCTTTTTACTTATACCTCTCTTCTTCTAACCTCCTTGTGTAAGTAACTTAGTTTGGCAGAAGGAACTGGGCAGTACAGTTTTCTTACCCTTTCATGCCTTGAAATGTTATAGGATAAGACCATAGAGAGAAGCCTGTAATTGTGCACTCTATGTCTGAGTGGGTAAGTTCAATTCTGGGATACAGAATTAACAAAACAAACTTGTCTTTAGGCTCAAGTCACATTTCTAAATATCTTTAACAGTAATCATGGTAATTTATTTATTCCATCTGTCTGACTCTACAAGCAATGAGTTGGTTCTGAATTTGAGAATTGAGTGTCATTAATTGATATTCTAATATCCCAACAGATACATTTTAATTAATATCTTCAAATATAAAGAGTCTGGCAAGTGAAGGTATAAAAGTGACTTTTCAATCTTGTGTACCAAAGGCATCACAATCTCAAGAATGACATAGACAAATTTATAATTTCCATAAACAGCTCCTAAAATGTAGGGTTCTCTTTTTATATTTCTTATGACAGTGAATGGGAACACTTTTCATACAGTAATACAGGCCAGAGCCTAGAATTCAGTTGTGATAACTTTTTCTTCTTCATGTCTCATTTATTCTAGTAAAGCCCACTAATCTTCTAAAAACTTTTGAATCATTTTTTTAATTTGAAATTTTATGTTTCAAGTTTTTATTTAAATTCTGGTTGGTTAAGATATAGGGTAATATTAGTTTCAAAAGTAAAATTTAGTGATTCATTACTTAAATATAACACCCATTGCTCAAAACTACAAACTCTTAAATCTAATTATCTTTTATTTCCATTTCAACCATTTTGCTATTAACTTTCAACCCAGCTTATTTTATAAACACGCTATTTTCTATAATGAATTTATACCCTTTATGCCAGTTAAAGTAATTTACACTACTCCTTATTTGTTAACATTTTTTCCTTAGGAATATTTCCATTGTTTTTGAATAAAAACTCGAATCCATATCCTGGTTGAGATAGCAGAAATATTGACCTGTTCATCAAATTTTATGTCCCCTTTCCATAGTGTGGGCTTGTCAAGGCAATTAGCAAGCATGGAATTGCATTTCCCAGTTTCCTTCCTTTTTTTTTTTTTTTTAAACTGGTTCTCACTAATGGAATATGAGTGGAAGGAATAGTTGTCCTTTGTAGATCAGGGTTTTATACAGTTCTGGAGCTTCTCAATTCTCTCTCTTCCCTTCCACGTAGTACAGACAACTCTCAAGGTCAGAGGGATTGCAGAATCACAAGACAGAAGTAGCTAGGTCACAAATCACCCCATGCAAAAAGCCATTCACTAATCACAAACAGCTGTTATGGACTTCAGGTAAACAAAGAATAAACTTTTTATGCTAAGCCACTAACATTTTGGGATTGGCATATTTGAGTAGCTAGTTTTATTCTAGCTTATATAGCCTATATACTCTCAGAAGGTCCAGCTTATCTAATGTCTGCAGCCTCATGTTATGCTTTGTCTTGTTTCACTGTGTTATCTTCATTGGACTTTATTCAGTTCCTTGAATGCTTTTATCCAGGACTTTAGTAACACGATGTTCCTTAGGCCTGGAATGTTCTCTAATACCTTTATTAAGCTTACTTTCAGGCATCAGTAGCAGATATTGCCAGTGGTCTGTCCAGATATCCTAGGATCTCTTTTTTATAAATTCTGTGTACTTCTCCAAACTCTTTCTATATGCTTTTGCATCTAGGAGCCCACATACAGTATTTTCTTTGAAGGACTGCTCTTAGTCTACTGCTGCTTGTTGTTTTGTCGGAAATCATACACTGGTTTGACTTTTGCCTCCTTTCTTATATGGCTTTTACCACTTTTGGGAGAACCTCCTTTGTAAATAACTTGCACAAGAATACTCATCTTAATATCTGCATTCTGATGAATCTGATCTAAAGCAGTAGCTCTCAGATCTCAGTTTAAATGTCACCTATTCAGGGCAGTCTTTCTTGATGTCCCAGAATAGATCATGATCCCTATATTAAAATGCTTTTATGACATTGAGAATTTGACCATAAGGAATATTTTGTTTTTGCTTAGTGCCTAGAATGGATCTGGGTCTTAGTAAATACTGAATGAACAAATGGGGCAAAGAAAGAAGGAAGGAAGAACTAAAAGGTGCTAGAGTCCAGCTCCAGCAGGTCCAGGGTTCCCTGAAGGTTGAATGTGTCAACGAAAGGAAATGAGAGAGCCTCAGCTTCTTTCTGCTCACCAGGGAGGCATCTCTGCCCTGACCAGAGAGTCAGCTTTATTTATTGAAAAAATGTATGGGGTTAAAAAACAGGAGTGGCAATTGCCTTAGACAATGATTTCTGGAGACAAATTCTTTGGTATGTAAAAATTTCCCAGAACATAGATTGGTAGAAGACTCATGCATAATCTTTATCAATAGTGATTGAAGTAGGTGGCTAGATGCTTATCACATGGGGAAGGTATCTTTATCATTTAAATATAAGGCAATATTTTTAGAATAGTAAAGTCAAAATTTAGTTCTTTCTGAGCAGGGGTCAATAGCCTGTTTTTTGAGGGGAAGAAAAAGAGGTTTTTCTCAGAAATGTGGTATTTGCTCCTATGATCACAAAAGAAGAAACTCCTATAACAAGTTTTTTTCATAAGGTACAATTCACATATTTTTAGTATAAGAAGGCAAGTCACTCCTGATATCAGTCAGTCAGGAGCCTTGGGGGTTGGTGCTCAAGCAGAAATTGAGTGGGGGTGAGTGGGTGTAGATGCTGATCGCCATCTGATGGTGGGAGGCCTTGCAAACTCGCCTTATTTCAGAAATGGCTCCCAGCAAAAAGGAAACAGATAGAGCTTCCATTAGTGATGACATCAAAGAGAACCTAACCTTACAGGAAAAATAAATTCACTGTAATGTTTGCAAGATATTTTTTAATATCTCACCCCAATTGAGGAATCAAATTGTATTCCAATCAACTGCATAAATTATAGGAAATGACTTTGAGAAGTTACTTTGGGGAGTGTTTATCATTTCAAGTGTTTTATTAACTACTACCAACCAGTTGATTTTTTTCTACACTGGGTCAAATTAGGATTTCTTATAAGTTATCAACAAATGGCACCCGAAATACTCTTTTCTTCTCCAGTTAAATAGTTTTTGTTGAGCTCTATTCTGTACGAGGCATTTGGTTAGCCACTGGGAAGATAGGAATGACACAGATATGTATATTCCTTAGTTTTATAAGGACTTAAATATAGTGGTTTGGTTATAATTGTTCTCAAATATGTGGTTATTATGTAAATATTAAGACTCCTCAAAAGCACGTCCTTCCAATGCCTTTTGGGTCCTGATTGTAGTGATATGAAGGCTTTCTGATTTTCTATTTTGCTATTTATAAACTCCAGCCCTTTCTAGGGTGGCCTCTAAGCAGTGCTTACTACAGCAGTTAGAAATGTCTCTAGGTCAGTTTACACTCTCTCAATTCTTTGCAGTAGATACTGTGCAGGGAAGTAGAGATGAGAGGAGATTAGAAAGAGATTTATGTTTGTAGTCAGGACTCTAGGGAAACGGTCAAGACTCCTAATGGACAATAGAGTAGAAATGCTTTGGAGGCATGCATTTACCTGTAGACCTGGGAGGGCCACCTGAGAGTAAAAAGGAAGTGGAAGGCCCTGAGAGGTTGACTGGACTTCTTAAAAGTGAGGCATGAGGATTGGGTTGTCCAAGACCTTGTATAATCTACAAAGGGTAGGGTAGCCTGACTGAGCAGCAGAAATGCTACACTGGAGAGCAGGGTTTGCCTGAGGTGTCATAAAGCAGCTGAGCAAGGAAATCTGCTGCGCCTAGAGACTGCGGTGTGGGCAATCCACCTGTGAGTAATCAATTTTTGGCTGATGACTGTATATGTCTCCGGGTGTTTTTGAAATACACATTCTTACTAGGATAGGGTCTGATAGTAATTATAGCTGTTTTATAATCCAGCATATCTCTCAAAAGTGATTTTTCTTAAGCAGAATTACACTCTTTTAAACCTAGAAATTCAGGCTCACATGTTACTTATTTGTAATTATTCTTTTTACACGTACGCAACTCATTATTATATTATAGTCATTTATATTAATAATGATCATGATGCACAGCTACAAACATGCTTGCAAGGTGTGACAATGCCAACAGCTGCCAGTTTTTAGGTGAAATTGATTTGGTTCATGAGAGTTACTATTCCTTAGGGATTTGCATCTATTTCTTGAAGATATAAGTTAAACTTGCTGAAGCTATCCAAATAGAGTTTGCACAAGTTTCCCTTTGCATTCATTATGAGTTACTAAAAGTATTCAAACAGGAAAAGATATTTTTATGTGTTCTGAGATGTAGGTTATAAAAGAGTTCTTATTTATTTTAGAACTGTAGTCATGTCACAGCTCTGTACAGGTAAGAACAAGGAAAATTATTCCATTTTAATTTTTTTAAATCAATGTTGAGACTATTTATACACAGAAAAGGGGAAAAATTGAACTGTTCTGAAGTATTCAAGTGAGTTGAGTGGGACAGTTTGAACCAATCCAAACATATAGGTCACTCCTCTTTGTAACTGCATGAGTTTCAATTTAGTACATAACCACCAGTAGTAAAATAACATTTCGACGAATAAGTAGGAATAACACATTTTGTTGAAATTGTCTGATGTAGAAATATATTTCATATAGTACAGTGCTATCTTGATTAATCTTAAAGAGAGAACAGTTAAATAAAGTAAAATAAGGTCAGATTTTGCCTAAAATTTATTGAGGATAATTTTGTCTTCCCTAAGGGGAGCAGTTTATAGAAGCTGAAAAGGAGCAGATGATGGTGCAGTTTGAGTATCTGGAAAATGATCTGAGAAAACTTAAGCAAAGGCTTGGAAGATCAAGGAAGCAGAGGGAGAGAGCATCCTGAAAGAAGGCCAATGGAGGGGAATCCGTATGCTGGAGCATGACTTTGTCTTTCTATGGTCTGTCGTCTCCTTTTGTGACTATCTTTCTGACAGTGTATGTCTTACAACTACATTTAGGGACAGGCAAACTTCAGCTGGAGACCTAAATTTAAATTGTGTCATTTTCATGTACTTTTAAACAAATAAATTCATGAATTATAGATAAAAATGACTTCCTCACAGAGGAGGTACAGATCTAAGGGATCATGTGATATTTTTTACAGTCTATTTCCTCCTCTTGAACTATAGGTAAGGGCAAGTATTTTCTCTAAATTTTCTTAAATTACAGTGCTTTTCTGTAAATTATCTAACTTGAGTTTCAAATCAATAGCATCAAAAATAACCTGATTTTATGGGTGAAAACATTAAGACAAATGTTAAAAGGCTTTTTCAAGGTCACAAAAGCAGCATTAGATCAAGGCAAGAAGTGTGTGTGTGTGTGTGTGTGTGTGTGTGCGTGTGTGAGAGAGAGAGAGAGAGAGAGAAAGGGAGAGCAGGAGAGAGAGAAAGTAAGAGCAGGAAAGAGAGAGAGAAAGAGCTTCTTTTTTTAACCAAGAGAAAAATTGAAGTTTATCATTTTTACTTTATTATGAGACATAAGATTATAAATAATTTTCTTTTTTCATTCACTTTTTGAAAAAAAGGAAGAGAGTAATAATTTCAAATTAATGAAATCCAGACACAATAAAAAGTTCAAACTCACAGATTGTATACAAGATAAGAATCTTGGGGAAGTTTTCATTTCATTGTACAATTGTCACATTTTCCTCTAAATCAAAATATACTTTTTAAAGCCAATCTTTCCTTTGAAGTCTTGAATGTATACATTAATGTACATGCATGCTCATATGCATGTGTACTCTGTGGGATAAGAATTAAGAACACCACCCACAATAATAGCAATAATAACAAGTGCTGCAATTTATTGCACTTTTATAATGTGCCAAACTTTCTGTACTTAAATAATCTCTTTTAATCTTTATAAAACCTATAGGACAGGAAATATCCCTATGTAATAGGTAGCCAATCTGTGGCTCAGAGAGACTGAGAAACTTGGCATAGTTGGGTTTATACTCTAGTACACCAAATAAGCCAATAGAATTTTACAATAAAGACTGTAAAATTGTTAATTGATCTACATACCACCTAAAGCATTGATTAGACAATATGTAGTATATGGTAAACACTGTTGTTCGAAAAGTGATGCCTGTCATATATAATAAACGCTCCTTGTATTTTTATTTCTTTCTTTTCCAAACAAGTGCCACAGTGACAGATGACAGCACAGGCATGGGGAGAATGTAATACAGTGTGTTTTGTGTTTTCAGGCCACTGGCAAGTCCTCCAAAGGTCAGGTATTGAACATGACTACGATAATTCTAAACCAGCCTTTGGAGCGATCAAATCACATAAAACTCAGCCACATGAAAACAAGTCTTCAGCCATAAGGGAAACATTTCATTCCCTTATTTCTAAATCCCTACACATATCACACTGTCACAGAGTAGAACAACTGAGGATTAATAGCTACACCCACAAATAGCTTCACCTACATCTGTGTCACTGGAAATAGAAGAGACTACCCCTCCCCAACAAATTACCAATTTTTTGCTGTTTTCTGCCAGTCACTGGAGCCTCCTTTGCCTTTCTCATTCTTTACTTTATCATGGCACTTGGGGGATCTTCCCGAGTGACAATTAATGCTGCTGAAGATTGAGTAGCAGCTCTGTTACCTTTACATTGATTTCTGTGTCTTCCGGGACACATTTGATATCCCTATAGGCTGTCGAACAAAGAAATCACAATTTACTTTTTGAAGTAAATTCTTTATATTGCTAAGATAAATTTTCTAATGGCTATTAAGAGGTACTCATTCTCATACAATCATGCAATATTATTGGTTTCCAGGGGGGCTTTCAGCCTGTACATGTGTTTAGTGTCTCGTTTTCCCAGTATCTATTTTTTCCTTCAATCCACTCATAATTTCCTATAAAACTTGAATTTATATTTTCTTAAATATTAAATTTTTTACTTTCTATTTCTTGATGGCTTTAATGTATTCTATATTGTATTTTAGCTCTTCCTTATCATTTTAATGGAAACATTTAGTTTTCATTCTTTTTTAGAATGATTTCTGCACATTGTCTTCATTATTAAAATAGTTTCTAAAGTGATTTGTGGAAAGCTTTTATTTGTAAGGGATGATTTCCCAGCTCCCACCCTGCTCCCGAGGGATCTTGAAGAGCAATCCCTTTATCCCTAAGTATTATTCTTGAAGAATGAGCAAGGCCTATAGAAATTGCTGTCTAACTGAAAGATTAGGCTTGAGAAAGGTGGGAAATAATTTAAGGGCTGAAAGGAGGCAAAGAAACAGAACATGAATACAAAAATATATAAAGAATTACTGATGTGCCGAGGAAAGAAAGGTAAAAGAATAAACATGGAAGAGTTGGAACACCAAAAAAAAGGTGTTGGAGATTTTTGTCTCAATTACTTCAAACACTGTCCCATCCATGTGCCCTACTCAGTGTTCTTCTATCACTATATCTCTGTAAGTACTTAGTACTGATCTTCATTTTCCTTTATCATTTCTTGCCCAAATTCTATCCTCATCTCTCTTTGGATTTGATTCTACGTCATACAAAATGCAGATGCTGCTTAAGAACTCGTTTTGTCATTTATTTCCAAAAGCTGTGCCTTGGATTCATCAACATGTTAAATGTCAAGTGCTGAGATAAGTATGTGGGTATTTCTTGTGGCAGTTTTGATCATTGTTGAAAACCATGAACATTGGGGCACCTGGGTGTCTCAGTCGGTTGAGCCACCAGCTCTTGCTTTTGGCTCAGGTCATGACCTCACCCTTTGTTAAATCGAGGCCTGCATCTTACTCTACACTGACAGCATGGAGCCTTCTTGAGATTCTCTCTCTCCCTCTCTCTCTGTCCCTCTCCTGCTTGTGTGTGTGTGTGCATGCTCTTTTCCTTTCTCTCTCTCAAAATAAATAAATAAACTTTAAAAAAAGGAAAGCATGAACATCATATATCCAGTATACTTTCCTAGTAATATAACTTTGCAGCAATAATTATATAACGTTGCTGTAGTACATATTGTGGAGAACAGATTTGAACTGAAATGTACAGATTATATTTACGAATTTTCCAAATACAATACAAAAAATTAGTAAATGATACATAAGTAGTCAAATTAGTATTCAGAAAGACTGCATATACTCATTAGTTTTAATTATTTGGGAAATTACTTATTACCATTTAGAAATGAAAGCCTATGTATTGAAAACTTATGAGAATCAATTTAGGTTATGTTTCCTCAAATATAGAAATTAGATTCATGTATATTTTCAAGACCGTACTTAATATATGCCTAAAATGTGTTTGAACGTCAAATGTCTATGTTTTGCCAGTAATCATATGGATTAATGGCCAAAGTCCTATAAAATCTTACATAATCTCAATTTTGGTTGTTTAGGTGCTGTCTCCCTACAAACTTCATAAATGACCAGGATCTTCAAGGCAGGAAACAAGTCAAGACATCATGTTATTGCATTGAGATATTAAGATCTTGAGATGCTGAGTAGGCATTTCCTTACACTGGCCTACTATTTTTGTCCTTTTCTTTAGAGAGTGTTTAAGGTACGAAGTCCTGTTGCCTCCATCTTTAAATTTAGGTGCCTAAATCATTCGTACCTGCACCACAACATCAATAAGTAGGGACTGAAGGATCCTTACCTCATATGAATGCTCTTGTCATATTGCTTTCATTATAAAGATGCTGACCCTTAGACTGTTTTCTCTAGCTACACAAAAAAGTAAAGCTCCACGTTGGAAGATTACACTTCAGTTCCTTTTCAGGTACTTTAAACTTCTACTTCTCTAGGTCTTAGGTCATCAAAAATGAAATGTTTTCCTTGTCACTTATCAAATATTAGTGTTATTAGAAGTGAATAATATTGACTGTAGGGCATGTCCAGCAGTACCTTCTTTCTCTAAGTAGTTCATACTAGTGATTAGCTTATAATGAAAGGTTTCATTACTGGGGAGAAAAATGGTATAGGAAGGCATCAATCATCAACTATACTGGGATTAAGATCTCTGTGTTTCATCTGGATGGTCCAGATTTGTATCACAAGACAAACAACTTCAGAATTCATAACCTCACATATTACATGAATTTGTAGTATTTTACCAGCATTTTGCAATATAGATTAAGAAAAAGAAACCATTTAGCTGAGTAACTATTTAGAAAACATCTGATTTTAACTACCATATGTAATCTGCTTATCCATTAAGTTTGAGATATTATATATAATTTATGAACTGGTTTTTATGAATCAAACTTTTAGAGAAGTTCTGGAAATTTTTAAGAATATTACTTGAATTAAGAATGAAGGCTTTTTCCTCCCTCAAAAAACTGAGTTTTTAAAGGACTCAGGCATTCCATAAATATTTTCAGTCTGTGAGTATGTTATAGGGAGGGGTCAGTCATAATCACAAATATTTACTTAGTTATCCTCTGAAAATTATGATAGGAGTGCACTACTCAGAGAGAGAGAAAATATCAAATCACAAGGATATAGAAACACTATTTTTAATATCAGTGGAGAGTTCAGAAGACACCTTTAGTTTTTAAATAATAATTGTTCTAAGAAGTTTCCAAAGGAACTGTAATGAATAGAACTGTTAGTAATAAGTGTAAACATATTAATAATAATCCAGGCATATGCCAATAAAGAAAAACATTGGATTAATTTTTATTGCTCTTACAACTTGAATTTCCTAAATTGCATTTTACTGGAAAATAGTTTGTATTTATTGGATATTTTATATAAATATGAAAATTACATAAGTATACATTATGAGCCCAGAGTGAAAAATAATATTATTCTATCAAAACTGCAGTGTAGACATGTACTATATGCCTATGAAAGGTGCATCAGGAGCACAGAGCATTTATTTTAAGAATGGCAGTGTACACCTTTACTAAAATGGAGTGCCATGTTTTGAAATATAGCCTTTTTGTTATGGTAGACATGCCCTACACACATTTCATACAGTGTTTTTGCACCCTTTTTGTGAAGTTGCTATTGCTTTGTGGATGGAATCAGTGGTGCAGATGGGGACAGACTTCAAATTTTTAGCCTCTGAGTCTGAAGTATATTTTGAAATAGGTTTCTTCCTAAATATTGTATGCATGCTGAAAATGCATAGCATCGAAAATGAGACAGTCTTAAAAACATCACACACACTCACATACATAATGGAAGGAGTGGATATTTGGTTCCGACAAAAAAAAAAAAAAAGAAAAAAGCATGTTTATTTCAGCTTTTTAGTTTCTAAAAATGTGTGTTTCTCTCCCTTATCCTGTGTCTTCTGGGTTCATTTGGTTGGAAAGAATGATTTCTGTACTGTTAATGGTGAAATACAGTTTGGTAGATTTTCCTAAAGTGAAGCTTATTTTTGAAAATGCTTACTTACCACACATTTTATAGAAAATTTTAGTATCATATCTACTTCAAATATTTATGTATTATAGTAACATACTATGGCTCATGGGTGAAAAAAGCATACTGTGTGGTAGAGAGCTCTGCTCTGGGAAGCTGGATTGTTTGGTGGTTAGTGGGTTTCAATGGCACGTGTTCATGTAGCCCTTTTCATCTGTGACCTGGACAGTGGAAAGAGAATGGCCTACTCACTCATGCTCTCTCCATCCACCCACTTCCAACTATAACAACTTGAGGGAGAGGGAGTCTCTTTATAAAGAGAGGGAGTCCCCTTCCCAGCTGAATGAACTGTGTTAGCTTCGCCATTTTGGAAAATGTAATGTGTATCTGAATCACCTGGGGATCCTGTTAAATGGCAGATTCTGAGTCAGTAGGTCTGGATGGGATACAGCCTGCATTTCTAACAAGCTCTCAAGGAGAAAGGAACTGAACCAAAAAGATGTTTTACTCTAACTGCTGCTGTGACCCTCAACCCAACCGCAATGTTGTGAGACTGTGGTAGACACTGCCTATTGAATGAAAAGGGCAAGACATATTTTTGAATAGTGGAATACATAGGGATATAGAAAATTCAGAAGTGAAAGAGAAACCAGGAAGGGTAGGTTAAAAGTGACAGGGCAGAAATTGGAACAGGAGAACACCTTGGAAAAAATTGGTATCTATGCTCATGTAGAAAGCCTATAGCTTATCTACTGAAGCTGCAGCCAGTCATATGGCCTGGAGGAGAAGACTGAATGGCCAAAGGAGAGTAGCAATAAAATCTTAGCAAACTGTAAAGCACAATGTTGGCCAAGAGCATCCTTTTGCATTACCTCAACTGCCTGACAGCAGTTGGTTCCAATAGTCTGAACATGCATACTTGACAGCCAGAGTTCCAAGTTTAAAATAACTTTAATTTGTCACGTAGGTGGGATTTAATACCCAAGTGAGTTCTCTGTCCGTGCATATACTTTTTCAGTCAGTGTGTTTCCCAGGGCTCAGAATAACATTTCCCCAAAACTGTATGAAAAATATTCCCTGTGTCTGAAGTCAACTAACTCTTCAGTGATTGAATATAAACTAGAGAGACCTATGAAGAATTGTAAATGATTCAACTATCAATGTAATTATGAGAATGCCATAAAGTTGCAAATACTCAATTTTCCAGACAAGAGAACTATGCTTTTTTAATTAGTAAAGCACCTATTTTTTTCCTTTCTTTTAAATGCTCAACTTTCCTCTTGACATTTTAAAAGTGAGTTTGGTACTTATGATTGATAATAATAACTTTACATTTAGCCATCTTTCTTTGGTTTATCGATTTGTCTATTATGGCTTTTTTCTTTGATCTCATTTAGCATTTGGGTGCACTTTATTGATTTCACCCTGTGGTCAATTTGCATTCAAAGTTTGCATTCAGTTCAGTAGAAGCACTTGTAATACGGAGTATTAACGAGTATTAACGAGGAGTTTCAGAGACCAGTGTCTGAGTGATCTGGTAAGGCCGCCTAAAACAAATCATAGTGGATGAAGAGGAAATAATTCACATGCACTAATTAAAGGTTATTTAAATAATGATTTTGAAGATAATACTGCTAAGAAAAAAATTGTTTTAGAATCATGTCTATCCCAACCCTGGAAAGAGACCTTTGCGCTTATTATGTATGGGGGTGGGGTGAGGAGAGGATGTGAAGAAGGGGCTTCAGCCTCGGCCTGTGTGTAGTCCATGCTTTCATTTCCACTATACATTAAAATTCAACTGCAAGTTGTAGAATTTTGCCATTCCTTTCATTTTTGACCTTTTAAATTAATTGCATCAAATTCATTTTATTTTTAAGATGTTCATCCAATTCAATAACTAATATGTACAATCAAAATGTACATCACAGCAATAAAGTAGAATTTAATTTTGCTAAGACATCATTTACATTATGGAGCTTTTCTGCAAAAAAAAAAAAAAAGTCCCACATGGCCTAAATGTATTTTAATATGAAGTTTTACCTTATACTTTGGTATTATTGTGTTCAAAGATGAGATGGTGTCCTGGGGGGAAATGCATCTGGAATTGATCTGCTCGCTCGCGCGCGCTCTCGCTCTCTCTCTCGCTCTCTCTCGCTCTCTCTCTCTCTCTCTCTCTCTCTCAGAGGTAATTTAATGCCAAGCCCTTTAGAGAGATGATGAATGTAAGGTAATGTTTCCGAACATGAAAATTTGTGTGTTGGGGGGGGACCTAATTAACCAACTTTAACTACTTCTATTCAAACACTGCAGGAAGATAACACCAGTCACAAATGTTAAATATCTGTTTTGCTTTACTTTGCTTACTCATGCATTTATTCAACACTTGCTATGGCAGTTTATCTAAAATTAGGTCCAAAGTAATTTAGGCAGCCATACCCTATGTGAAAGATTCTGTAGAAAGCTTTAAATCATAGTGACAGCCATTAGAACTTGCTTAAAGGAAATGCATTTCTGAATAACTCCAGAGGAAACAATAGGGGAAAAAAGCAATAAGTATATCCGTAAGGTCTCATAAGAAATTACTCAGCATTTAGATATGTGCTCCTTTGAAAAACTGGAACGAGGTATTGTTTTCTGTATTTGTATATATCTATCTAAAATAATATATTAGCATATATTTATTGGGCATTTATTCTGTGTCAGGTATGTGTCTTGGTGCTTAGATAGCATCATAATATTGAATTCTCAAAATTCCTAAATTAAACAAACTGTCTATATTGCTACCTTCATTTTACCAGTGAGGGAAATAGTAGCACAGAGGGTTCAAATAATTTGCCTAAAATCACATAAGTAGTTGGTGGCAGACATGGGCTTTAAATGTCATCAGTGTGATTCCAACAGCCGGGTCCCTAACTTCTTGCTCTTTTCATTTCTGTCCTATTACTGATTTCTGTGTCAGTATCATAAAGTCCTTCACATTGGTTTCTCCAGCTGTACAGGTGAGCCAGAGTCATTCTAAAATGTTGATGGAGACTTCTAGAATTAGATCCTCTGTGAGTTTCTAAATCTAGAAATATAGTAGACAAAGGACTTAATGATCTGGTTATTATGTGAATATTATAAATATACCCAAACTATGAAATAATACACATCTACAATATGTCAATTTAACAGTTGAGAGCTGCTAATTTAAGTCCAAAGATATCAATAATGTGGTCTAGGTTAGAAATACGGGGACTAAATTTATAGTACCATTAAAAACAATCTCAATGTCTTATTCTGAAAAAAAATACTGAGAAACTCATTTGATTTTGGAAGATATTTTCTTTGAAGTTGTGTCAAATTATAAGGCTAGAACAGTTTAGAATATGACTATTATAAATATTAAAAATGTTTATTACATATCTTTCCCCCAAATTAGATGCTTTAAATCTCTAAGAGAGAATTTTTGAAAAAAAAAAAAAAGGAAGCTCTTTATAACCTCACAGGGGAAAGAAAGGGATATTTTAAAAGACATTCTTTCAGGATGAAATGTATTTGAAACTTTGAGGGGTCTCATGGGAAATAGTCTAGAATGGCATCCTTCAAAGAGAGCACCTGAGAGGTCTAAAAAAAAAATGTTTGGACTCTAGAGAATAGGTTGTAAGGTGTTTTCAGCTTTAGGTTTTCCAAAAGCAAAATAAAATTAATCTAGAGAAATCTTTGCAGTTTGCACATTTATTTACTTTTATTTATAATCTCAAAACATGACTCCTTTTTTGGGGGGGAGAAAATTGGACAATGACTCATTTAACTACTCACTGAATGAAAAGTTACCTTGATAAACTTAAGGAGAATGGGATCATTTTGCTACCAGGTAATAGGACACAATCTCAGCTTTTATTTATTTATTTTACATTATGGGACAGCGAAGGATTACTATTACCTGCTAGGAAAATTCCAGATTCTTTTAATTGGCCTCTTCATGCAGGCTCTCCTTTGGCCTTGCAAAAATAACTATTATCTTTACCCCCAAATACACATATTGATGTCTTGTTGCTTTTGATTATGGTGGCCTCAGTCCTATTTTTTAAGGTTCAATTAAAAGTTCGCAAAGCCTCTGTTGATTAGTTATTTTAGAGGAAATAATTATTGCATCTTGGAATCTCTAACCTCTGCTCAATCTTTTACTCTAACACTAATTCTATTTATCTTTCAGTCTTTACATTTTATTTGTATATTCTACATAGTTCTTAAATGCTTATAAATGGACCATATTTGCTGTTAAATTTCCTTCTTATAAAGGGAGCAATATGTTTTATAAATTTTACTCTATAAATTTGAAAATGTATGTATATTTACGCCCCCCAGAATTATCTTTGTTCAGTTTTCTGCTTTTGTTGTATTTGTTTATCATACACATTCGTGTACCCATATTGATAAATATCTTCACAATAAAATAGAGATCATAGGGATACACTATTTTTTGTGTTTCTAATCATTCTAGATAATTAAATGACTATATTGCTTTATCTGTACATGGCATTTATTTTTTTAACAGCTGTATGCTTTAGTGTGTATTTTGTTTAATCGGTCTCTAAAGATGTAACAGATTGTTTTACAATTTTGGGTGAGTGTTTTAAGTTTACTTGAGGCGGGGGAAAGGGGCAGAAAGAGAGGGAGGGAAAGAATCCCAAGCAGGTTCTGCACCACCAATGCAGAGTCCGATGCAGGCTCAGTCTCACAAACCATGAGATCATGACCTGAGCCAAAATCAAGAGTTGAACACTTAACCTACTGAGCCACCTAGGCACGCCTGTTTTATAATTTTAAATAAAATAAATTTAATATAGTTGTACATAAATCTTTTCACACAATCCTGTAGTTCTAAAGATTAGTTTTGTGTACAGAAGTTTGAATTTTGAAAAGTATTGCAACTTTGCTGTCTAAAACCTTGATTCTATTCTGGATTCAAACCATCAGACTTTCAAATCCTCATTAGTAATGATAAACGAGCACTATCTTATTTAAACAATGTACATTTATTGTTTGGTGGATTTCCTGTTCATATAATTTAGTCATTTTTTAGTTGCCAAGATTTAAAAAATTGCCTTGTCTATTATTTATAAATTAACACTAAATATTTTACTTCTCATAGAAATTATAAATATTTTCTTTTATTTATTTTAATTAAAAAATCCTTTATTTACTTTCTATGACAAATGGACTTTTTCAAAGTCATAATACAGCAAACAAAATTTCATAAGTTTGGTTGTCTAATATCTTTTATGAGAAACAATTTTAGCTCTTGGAAGATCAAGTTCTAATCTTCTTCAGTATTTTACTCACTGGAACAGTAACATAATAGGCAACTAAAATAGTTGCTAAATGAATGAATAGAAGAATGAATTACTGAGTGACACTTTTTATCTGATACTTGTCTTAGTATACCTCAATATATAGAAAATTTAGCTGGAAATTTTTATTGACCAAGAATTTGAATGAAAAAGACAGAGTATCTTTGTTTATTGTATCATCTTCTAAATAAATGGTAAAAATAAAAAAATATTTCTTCATCTCACATTTCAAATAAACAAGGTAATATTTTAAAATTTATTGAAGCTAGAAATATTAATTACACATAAAGTACTTTATACATTATATAAAAATACCATGATATATATCAAAGAATAAATTACTGAAGTATTTCTATACATTGGATAAAACTGCACTGACAAGTATGATATTTTATGAATCTAATGCATTAAAAAGCTTGCTTAAAAATAGTAAGCATTGGGGCACCTGGGTGGCTCAGTCAGTTAAGCCTCTGACTTTGGCTCAGGTCATGATTTCATGTTTGTGGGTTTGAGCCCTGCATTAGGCTCTGTGTTGACAGCTCAAGCCTGGAGGCTGCTTCTGATTCTCTGTCTCCCTCTCTCTCGGACCCTCTTCCACTCACACTTTGTGTCTCCCTCTCTCAAAAAAAAGCCCCAAAACATTAAAAATTTTTAAAAAGTAAGCATATATGCAATAGTAAGATAGTATACCCTATGTCACTTAATAGTTTTAAAACTAGGAAAACATACAGATAGAGAGTTCACAAAATTTTTAGTCTTGCTAAACTCATTGCTTTAAATGTATTTCAAAGTCCATGAAGATCATATAATCAAATAATACATAAAGAAATTGGAAATATGTGAAAATAAGACGGACTGGAATTCATTTAAAATGCAAATTATCATATCTAGAGAAAAAACTTGAAAATAACATGTTTGGATACTGAAGCAACTTAGAAATCAGCAACACAGTAATGTTGAAAAAATTCAGAGTGGAAAACTAGATCTTCGCATAACTTATAGTTTGTATTAACGCCACAGAGCTATTCATTATATTTAGAGTACAGTTCAAAAACCTTTACTGTGGCTTATAAGCAGATTTCCTCCTGAAAACATCTACAGCTTCTCATCTCTACTTGCCTCACTTGGAATATCAAGAATATTTTTTTGAAACAGACTTTATATTTAGAGAACAAACTGATTGTTGGTTACCAGAAGGGAGGTGGGTGGTGGTATGAGTTAATAGGTGATGGGGACTAAGGATGGCACTTGTGATGAGCACCGGATGATGTGTGAAGTGTTGAATCACTGTATTGTACACCTGAAACTAATATTACACTGTACGTTAATTGAATTTCAATAAAAACTTTAAAAAACACACAGTATATTTTTTTTAACATTAGGTTCTGTGACTTCAGGAAAAATAAAGCTCTACCTTGGAAGTATTAAGGCTTTAGTTTTTAGTAATAAACATGCTGATTAGAAAACTATATTTTTATTGTATAGACATATATACAGTAATATCTTCCCAACAGTCCAGTGACTATAATGGCAAGGCAAGCAAAGTGTGTTCTGTGCAAGTTACAAGACTCGGGCTGGTCCTCAGTTTGGGCCAGGTATGCAAGGAGACTCATGCATCTCCATTTACCCTTTCCCTTGAAATGTCCATAGTGTTCCCATTTTGTAATGTAACTTTAATAGAATTAAAATCTTAAGTGTCCAAGGTGAAAAAGAAATGATTCATTGGCTTTTGGTCTGTGCAATAGGTTAATTTTTTTTTTATCAGTTCAGATGGTAGTGTTATTCTCTAAATAAGGACCACAGGGTTAAGTGTATAAGGTTTTGTGGATCAGACATATGTTAGGTTTTGTGCTTGGTATGAGTTGGCATCTTATAAAATCAAATTGAAATACCTAGGAAAAAGTTTAATAGATGAGCCTGGAACGTTTCTGGAAGTGACATAAGCTTTGGTAATGATTTACTTCTATATTTTAGTAGAAGACAAGCTGATATTCAGCTAGTATCTATTTGGCCGTATTGGATAACTACAGATGGCCTTTTTTTTCTGAACATATGGGATTGTGTCATACCTGTTGTTAATTATTTTGAATATGTTCTTCAAATAGAAGATTGTGATTGGATTTTCACAGAAAGAAATTAAGATGCAGATGGAGTAGCCTGGGTCCAAAACCAACCACAGTCCATATTTTGCTTTGCCTTAATATGCAGGAGTAAATGCATGGACTTATACAGAAATGGAAGTCTGCTTTCCATACTACCTGCAGCTTATGCCTGTCTGAAAGGTAAAATCTACTAGCCCTTTGTAGTTAATGTACCTAATATTTTAACTGTAATTTTCCCAAGGTGAAAGATAAAGTTATATAACTTTTCAAAATAATTTTTTCTAAGAAAGTTATTAAAAATTGTTAATAATTCCTTATCCATTTGGTTATTGACTGTCAAAATATTTTCCCATTTCTGAACTTGGGAAAAACATTGATCAAGGTG
This sequence comes from Suricata suricatta, assembly GCF_006229205.1. Lineage (NCBI taxonomy): Eukaryota > Metazoa > Chordata > Mammalia > Carnivora > Herpestidae > Suricata > Suricata suricatta. Next base: position 42,812,120 of record NC_043709.1, on the reverse strand, counting down.
CTTCTATTTTTTTGTAATTTATTCAGCTTGGGTTTTATATAACTTTAGTAATTTGTGACAAAGCACTTAGATTTATATGCTCTAGTAGGAGAATCATTTTTACTTCTTTCTTTTTTAGATATTACCATGTTGCAGTAGGTTTCCTAAAGTTATTTTCTTCCTTCTATTTCCTACTGTGTTTAAAAAGGGAGTATAATTTCTAAATGCATTTACTGGATGCTCCTGCATCTGAGATACTCATCTTTTACTAGAAATCAACCTTCTCAAAAGAAATCATGTTCAGCATATGAAGTTATTATTATTCCATATTTTAAAGTCCAGTATATGTTTTACTTCAGAATCTGATTTTCTCACCATGTGGTTTTAGTCCATTTATTCGTAATGTTTATTTTATTCATAATGCATTCTAGAGATGGAATGATTGCAGTTGGAAGAAACCTCACGGCACTCTTGTCTTTTCCTCTATCACTGAGTACTTAAACTCTAAGTGCCTAAAGGGATATTTCATTTTAAAAAATAAAAACTTTTACCTACTCACTCTTAAATTTTACTTCTCCCCAATTACATTCATTCTAACTTTTATTTGTTTAAATAGACAAGTAAATTTTAAATTTATAATTTTAACACATAGGAAATGTCATTGATTTTTAAGGCAACTACTACATATATGAATGACATATACACAACTATATGTATGGATATATAGATATATCAGGATCTATCTATCTATATATATATAAGGAGTTATATCAATATGGATATCTATCACTATAAATATAGGTATAGATATCCTATTCCAATGTGCATATCAAACTTTTTATTTGGAGTTCCTCTACAGGAAGAACCATTTTGGGGTTTTATATTGCTCTGGGGTTTTTATTTTGGTTCACAGATTTGTTTCTTTGCTTCATTATAGTTTGAGAATCTTAGACTTTGGGGCATGGGAGTATCTTTAAAAGTCAACCTAGGAATCAAAAGAATGGTACTAGTTATCTATTATACCCCAGTCCCAGAAAATGGCAGAGTCAGGGACTGGTGTCTTCAAGATCTCTAGGAAATTCTATGTTATATGTATAATTTTATTATATATCTTCTATATATAAGGTAGGACATATATATTATGGATGTATGAGTGTTTGTATATGTATGTATGTACTTATGAAGAGTAAATGCAATTTGCTACAGAATAGGTATCAACAACTTCACAAGAATTTCACTTTTCTCAGGAATGATTCTGAAGGAAGTATCATGGAAGAACTCTAAAGGAGGCATGTCTCTTTTTTTTTTTTAATTTTTTTTACATTTATTTAGTTTTTTTGAGAGACAGAGACAGAGCATGAACAGGGGAGGGACAGAGAGAGAAGGAGACACAGAATCTGAAGCAGCCTCCAGGCTCTGAGCTAGCAGTCAGCACAGAGCCCGACATGGGGCTCAAACCCACAAACCGTGAGATCATGACCTGAGCTGAAGCGGACTCTTAACCGACTGAGCCACCCAGGCGCCCCGAGGCATGTCTCTTTAATACTCAAGCTACTATTTGAAAAGCAGAAAGACCTAGATCCTATTAGCCAGTTGTATCATTTAATTGCAATAAAATTAATTGAATATTTAAAACATACAAAGCACATTAATACACATAAGACATTCTATTTTCATGTATTTTTCACAGCAACCTTTGGAATAGAGATTATTATTCCCATTTCCAAGGCATCACATCACCCATGTTTGGGGCCAATGTTAAGAATCTCCTGTATTCAAATAACATGAATAACTGTAAAAAATACTAAATAGTAATGGTAGATAAAAGACCTGTTGTTTCCTCCTAAGTGAAATTCTAAATTTCTAAATATCTAACAGGAACTCAGATATTTTGGGATTGATACTGTATGTCATTTATCTCATGTTTATTTCAACAGCAATCTAAGATCTTGACTCTTTAACTATTCTTCTGAATTCAGTGAATATAATAACCCTATGATTTATCTCTGTTCTTCAAAAGGAACATTCAAGGAATTAAAAGTGATAATTATAGTTTATATTCCTGACTCATTTTGGACCAATTATTTAGTACAAATACTAACATTAAACTATTTAGGTCTAATATTGTCGAAAATACATCAAACAGTTTTTAATCTAAAAATTAAAGTCAGATCCTGTTGGTTAGACATTAGCAAAACTGAGATGATCTTTATCTGTTCAAATTATTTTTAATCCAAGTAAAGTATGAATAGGAAATAAATATTACTTTTTCCTCTCTAAACATTTAAATTTTTTTCTTAAACATATTTCCTATTGTTTGAAAAATCATAGTGCATTTTGAATAAACATTAAGTGTATGAAGTTAAGATTTAAAATTGTATTTGTAACCAACCTTTGGAATTAGTATAATTAATAAGAAAAGCACATTCATGATTCTGAACCTATTGAAAATATCTTTTCATATATCACTTTCATCATGAACATGATAATAATTATGCTATAATTGCTAGTTAACTAAACATTTATGTTCTTGGGATTATATTGTAGTTTTAGCTAAAGATATTTACACCATATATGGAAAGGTATTACTGAGCAATTAGATAATTTATTTACCTCTGTATTACATATTTACATAGTAAATTATCTGTACGGATTACGTGCACAGATATAAAATGTACATTTATAAAATATTGTATAGTAAATTATGTAGTTGAAAGAAATGATGTTATTATAACTTAGGGTAACTTAAAAAAGTTTCTCTTAAAATGTACTTTTTCTAAGAAATTCTGCTTTAGGAACAGTTTGTGTTCTTCAGAGTCTCTCATTTGCTTCCAAAGTACCCATCTCCAATGGAGTAGACTATTGTCATCTATAAAGTAAATATCTTAAGAGTTTTGAGACTCTCTAAATATATAAAAATGCTCCATAACATTTATTTCACCAATTAAATGCAGTGAAATAAATCTGAAAAATGGAAGCAACCTCTGTAGGCCCTTAATAATTTTATAAACAGGACTAAAGTCATTTATATACTATACAAATATATTCAGAATGAGCTCTCACCAAAACCAGTTCCTATATCTTTTTAAACTTTAATAGTTCATATGAATTATTCATGTCTAGATGAACTATTGCCAAATTAGATATTCCTTTTTTGCTTTATATATTTTATCTATATTTGCTAACTAAGAACTATCACTTTATGGGTCTTAATTCAACAAACATTACAGGGTGTTTACTAGGGGCCAGGCACTGAAATAGGCTCTGTGGCTAGCTACATTTATTTGCCCTTGTAGAATTTCCATTCATTTGTTCTTCCCTTCCACTACCATCACTAGTAGTTTGCTTTGTGTTGTGTTTACAATAAAATTCAAACATCTTACATTGTTCTAAAATGTCTTAATCTACCTGCGTCCTCCAACCTCATCCCTCCTACTCCCTCTGCGGTTCTGCTGTAGCATAGCAGCCTCATTTCTATACCTACAACACAGACACACTCAACTCTCTCACCTCTGCTTCCTCTGGCTAAGGTTTTCTTTCTCAACTTTTTCATGGCTAGATTCACAACGTTGTTCAAGTCGCAACTCAAATGTCACATCTCTATAGAGATCACATGTGGCTATAAAGTTCCCTTCTCCCTTCCCCATTAAATCATCTGCCCTTTACTCAGCATTTAACACAAATTTATGCACCTCTTTCTGTCTCTCTGCCCTTATATAAGAATATAAGCTGGAGAAAATCAGAAGTATAGTAAGCATTCAATAAACAATTATTTGATTAATTAACAAGTAAATGGAAATTAGGTAGAAATGAATTTTTTAAAAGTTCCATGATCTTTTTTGAAAAATGCTGCTTTCTATACCTTGGAGATTCATAATACAGATTAGCATATTAAAGTTTCTGCATAATTTGTAGTAAAGAAACCTGTTTTATTTGTTTGATACAGAGTTCCTGAGGCTTTTTGAACATGAAAGCTTCATTTTGTTTGTTTTTTTAAGGAGCATCTATTAACATCTCTCTTAACTATCGTTCTTTGGAACACTTGATGCCAAACATTAGTCTTTTCTCATTCTATTGAGGTTTTCATAATTCAAAATACAATTAAAACATGCCTTCTAATAAATCTATGAAAAGAAAAGTTTAAAGTATTGAGAAGGTCAGAATTTGTTTTCTGAGTGAACCAAGTTAGTTCAAAAAGAAAAAGGCATTTGCCATTAGCTTTCTTACCCATGGTTGACAATTGATGGAACAGTGCATGGAGTAATATGTTTTCTTTTGCTTTCTAAATTTATATTAAGCCCATAGCAATTCTGCAGCAAATTTAATGATGTTGTGGGGAAAATGTCTAATATAAAATATTTTATTATAAAAATACTGAAACATTAAGGCAATACTATATCTGCTTCCGTGTTTGACAGCATGGGGAAAAAAGTACTATACTTGTAGGGAGGGATGTTGAATGGTTTTGGAAATGAAAGTGAAAACCTGAACTGAATAGACATTTTCCCTAGTGTTCAACTCTGTGAGATGTTTGTACATATTTTGAGTTTGACAAAACAGTTTTTTATGTTCAAATTTTGGGGAAGTTTAGCCTGTTCTGGCATAATGGATTAAGTTATAAGTTCTCTTAATGGTACATTGAAGAATATATCTGAAATGGCATGTTGAAATATACTTACTATAATTTCCTCATGAAAGAGTTTCAAATTTTTAACAAAAAAAAGATGCAGCTTTAAGAGATTTGAAAGCCTTTTTCAGGGTCATATTTGTTTACTACCTTTCTATTTGGCAAGGATGATGTGTCAACAAACTTCCATTAAAAATATTAACTACTCAAAAAATGAATCTTCAGGGGTGCTTGGGTGGCTCAGTCTGTTAAGCATTCAACTCTTGATTTCTGTCAGGTCATGATCTCATGGTTGTAGGATCGAGCCCTGCATCAGACTCTGCACTGAGTATGGAGCCTCAGATTCTTCCTTTCTCTCATTTCTCTCCCTCTCCCTCTTCCCCTTTTCTTTGCTCACTCATGCACACACACACACACACACACACACACACACACACTCCCTATTGCTCAAAACAAACAAAAAAAGAATCAAGTGAAATAAACTCTGCCTTAGCGTTTAGATTTTATAGAATTCTTATCAATTACTAATTTTCAAGACTTTAAAAGAAAAATAATGTCTATCTCCACTGAATCCAGAATATTAAGCTGAAATTCAAGCTACCCAACTTGTTAACAGTTAAAAAAAGGCATGCTTATAAATAGTTATGTCCCTTTAGAACATCTCACACAAATACTACTTCCTTTCTAAAATGGGCTTTAGGTAAGCCTAAATAAACCATGTCAGCTGATAAACTCTTTTCTTTAACCAGATTATTTAGATGATTTAATTAATCTGGTGGCCCTTTTAAGAAACATTAAGAAAGGTTAAAGGATTGTCTAAGATTATTTCCAAACTTGATTCCCACAGCTACAAATAACACTAAAGTTCATTCATACCTATGGGTTCTATCTAAAACCGGTATGGGTTCCAAGGTGCATATAAGATAGAAGCATTTATTGAATATATACCCTGTGCAGACTTGCATATTCTTTTCTTGCACTCTCATTTTGCACAAGGCTCCACATTAAGCACTTCGCATATGTTCTGTTTTAATGCTCACAACTCTTATGTGGACATATAATACTATTCCTATTTACAAAGTTATAATTCAAAAGCAGGCAAGAATTTAAAAACAAGCTGCTCTACAGAAACTTAAACGCTTATTCGCAATGTGTATTGAGGACTAGAGATGTAAGTGTTGAAATAACCAGTATGCAAAATCAGATAAACGTGCAAATGTCAAGGAGGAAATTATAGATAGGAAAGATGAGGAAGCAAATGCAAACTAAGCTTTTTATTTTGGAATACTGGCCTTCAGTATGAAAAGGCAAGAGAAGTATCCCTTTTTAGAGACAGAGATGCTTTCAGAGCAAAATGATAAAATTTTCAAGGCAGGTGGACAACAGTGTTAAAGGAGGTATAAAGGTCAGAGTTTTGTGTAATTGGACTGTATTTTTGAGCTAAGAAACACTGAGCTATCACTAGCACTGCCACATCATGTTCTGATGAGAAACTGAGACCTTAGTGAATTATTGGTGATAATCCTTTACTGAGCATTTGTTGAGCCTCTACTGTATTCCAATAAGTTGGCTGGCTGTTTTCACATAAAGACAACATGCCCTACTCTTAGAGGATTCAGTGTTTAGAATGGGAGACAAATGGGTAATTATGTTCAGCGTTATGGATGTGGAAAGAGGGTATGTTCAAGAAGCAGAGCTAGGTTATAGGTCAATGCTATTTCAGTGGAAGTGAGTAGGGCAAGGTCCAGATTAGTTTTTCAGAGAATGTGATCATTGAACTGTGCTTTGAGTAGGAGAGGCAGGCCACAGAATGAAAGAAGAACATTACAGGCTGAGGGAGGAAGGATGTGCAGAAGCAGGGAACATGAAATATGTCAGTGTCTCTGGAGGGCCATGTAATATTGGGATGGGGTAACATAAAAAAAACTTTATGTCCCATCATTTCCTGGTCATCTTTTTGTGTTTTACCTCCTTGGTGTCATGTAGGAATATAAAAATAGTGTAGCTTTTAATGTAGTATCATCTCTGACATATCTAATTTTCTAGCCTATAATTAGAGGAGTTCATCAGAACTTAATACATTATTCTTTTTAATGGTACACACCTTGTGTTATGTCTTTACTTGCGGGTGTAGCTGATGCATTTTTATCATACAATATAGAGTAAATCATATTCATCCTTTGCTTGTATTTGCTCGAATTTTGACAATTAACTAGATTCCAAATGGATTCTCAATCTATTAAGTTCAAGATTACAAACACAACCATCTATAGTAGCGAAGCGAGCAAACTCCCTAGGTGAAATGACAGGATGCCAAGTGCATACACATACTTGGTGTGGTCGGTGGAGATGAGGCAAACTGAGGAGACCGTGCCTCAAGGGGAGCTTCTTATTACCATGGACGAAAGTGAAATTGGTTCCAATTAAAAGCACTTTTATCCTGAAATCTCTTTTTTTCTTTTGAGAGAAAGAGAGAGAGAATGAGTGGGGAAGGTGGCAGAGAGAGAGAGAAAGAGAGAGAGAGAGAGAGAGAGAGAGAGAGAGAGAGAGAGAGAATCTTAAACAGGATCCATGCTCAGCATGGAGCCTGGTGTGGGGCTCCATTTTGCAAACTGTGAGATCACAACCTGAGCCCAAATCAAAAGTTAGACACTTAACCTACTGAGCCAACAAGATACCCCTGAAATATCTTTTAAATATTCTAACTTATCAGTAAAACAGGGCTAATTTAGGTCAATAACATTAAGATGACTTTCATTCTTATATTTTTACATTTGAGTAAGTTATTTACAGAACTTTTATGATGTGGAGTATTTATCTCTATTTTCTATATTTCTATAGAAATTTTCTATTCCTGTGTTTCTTTTGATATGCTATTTATTTTGATAATTTCATTCTCTTTTCATTTCTAAAGGTGCTCTATAATCCCTTCTACGTATCAATTTGAAAAGAGAATTAAATGCAAAACATATAGATCTAATAGTTTTAACTTAAGCAGACTGTGATAAGAAGAAGCAGCTTAAATATTCACTGAGGGACATCATGGGACAATACTGAGCACTGAATGAAACTTAATCTATAACACAACATCTACTAGAGGAGACCCCAAAACTACATTTTGTGAAAGAGTCATACAAAAACCTACCCAAGTGACTGATGTACAGTGAAATATTTCCAAAGTTGGCATTAGAAATATTTAGGTACATTTGCAAGCTTACCAAGTTAAATTTTAGGAAGGCCATATGAGACATACATCTCATCCCTACTCCCATAAATCTGGTGATATACCAATTTATTATCAGGTAGACAAAGAGTTAATAGCAATGCAGCTTTATAACCCTTAATTAATGTCTATAAATTACCCTGTACTCACCACAGTCTGCAGCGCTAGCTCTATTCTAGTTCAATGTGTCATTAGAAAAGCACTTACAATATATAAAATTTTACCAGAAAATATTATAATAATCATCAACATATAGATGCCATTTCGAATAAAGATTAAGCATTTGTCTCTGTGTATGTCGTGTGTGTAGTTGTAGATGCATGATAAATATGAAAATATTCACATTGACAATGTACAAATATATATTCAGGAATAATAAGAATCATCCAATCATGTTACTATTTAAGGCTCTACAGATCACTCAACCATGCAATCAGCCCTATAATATCTTTCAATCTGGTGTCATCTCTTAGTCTTCATTATTTTGCTTCTCTATAGCAATCATTAACTTATGGAAATTATTTTAAACATAGTTTTGTTAGGTATGTGATATAATTTTTCCAGTTAACAATGCCATTAGGAAATCTATCTTATTTCTTTTAATATCATATAACGTTTTTTCACCATCCAAAGAACCACAGGGGAAAAAAGTTTTTGACTCCAATTAATCTAATACAAACCAAGATAATAATGGTCATTTTTTTATGCTTTCACTTTCTTCTCTTTGACTTCACTGGTATATAGTCTGAATCCCTTGTATTGAATTTAAACAAGATTTACAAGATTAATTCACTCATGAATTAATCTAGAAATAAGACTATGTTTTCTAAGCACATGTATTTCTTTTTTTTAAAGTTTATTGATTTATTTTGAGAGAGACAGAACGAGCACAAGTGGGGGAGGGGCAGAGAGAGAGAGAGGAAAACAGAGAACCCCAAGTGGGCTCTGCAGTGACAGTATGAGGCTCAAACTCATGAAACTGTGGGATCATGATCTGAGCCTAAACCGAGAGTCAGATGCTTAACTGAGCCACCCAGGCACCCCTGTAATTCTTTTTTAATATAATAAATTTAGTGCCTATTCATAGTCATAACTTGAAGATGTGAAATGCAAAAAATAAAGATGTGAAATGTGTTCATATCTTATATGTCATACATTTTCAAAATGCCTATAACTGAAAAATTACAAACAAATAAACAAACCAGCCATAAAACACAAGGTCATTCCTTATTTTCTACAACCATCGTCAGCTACTGTTTGAGCATCTGTGACCTCACATTCACCTGATTCATTCTCTGTTTCCTCTGTTCCTCTGTAGGCTTCTTTTCTGCTTCTCACACCTTGAATCGCTATATTCCCAGAGACTTGGCTCTGGCCTATTTGTCTTCTCTTTCTGCACCTTCTCTGGCAATATTTTCTCCTTATCATGATGGCACCAATGATTGCAAATTATATCCCTTGCCATTCTGACAGGTGTGAGGTGGTATCTCATTGTGGTTTTATTTGCATTTCTCTGATGATTAGTGATGTTGAGCATCTTTTTCTGTGTGTTAACCATCTAGATGTCTTATTTGGAAAAGTGTCTGATCATGTCTCTTGACAATTTTTTAACTGGATTATTTGTTTTTTTGGGTGCTGAGTTTGATAAGTTTTTTATAGATTTTGGATACTAACCATTTATCTGATATGTCATTTGCAAATATCTTCTCCCATTCCATCAGTTGTCTTTTCATTTCTTGATTGTTTTCTTCACTGTGCAGAAGTTTTTTATCTTGATGAGGTCCTAGTAGTTCATTTTTGGTTTTGTTTCTCATGCTTCTGGAGACATGAAGTTACTGCGATCGAAGTCAAAAAGGTTCCTGCTTGTTTTTCCCTCTAGGATTATGACAGTTTCCTGTCTCACAGGTATTTCATCCATTTTGAATTTATTTTTGAGTTTGGTGTGAGAAAGATGGGCATTAAGAAGGGCACTTGTTGGGATGAACACTGGGTGTTACATGTAAGTGATGAATCACTGGGTTCTACTCCTGAAACTAATACTACACTGTATGTTAACTAACATGAATTTAAACAAATTAAATAAATAGTCATCTCCCTTGCTTCAACTACCCCCCAACCCTTGTCCTTAGCTATAGTCCTAATAACTTCCTCTTGCAAATAATTACCTGAAGATTTAGTTGTCATCTTGGTATAACCAGCAAATTCATTAACCTCTATTCCCAGTCCCCTCTGTTGGCTAATCTGATTTCTGTCCATGGCATCATCCTATTCTCAGTCACTCTGCCCACAGTTTCAGTCTGTGTTGTGAGTAAACATGGAGTTCTCAGTGATGCCTGAGAAATTCAGTGTACTTTCATTGTGGGGGCTCTGGCTCCTACCCTCTCCTATCTTTCAACCAGAGCAGCTGCACTTTCATTTATTTGTGATGTAGCTTTTCTGGATAAGACTGTATTTGTCAGTAAAATAAACAGAAGAAGAAATAAGCAAACCTGAAAACTACTGACATATTAGAAAAATCTTGAAGCCATTCTTATCATCAATTAACAACACAACTTCCTTCCCATTAACAATCAACATTTCAATGCTTTTAAACCCATATTTATTTCTGCTGCAAAATTTGAAGTGCTTCCCAGTTCCAAATAATAAAATTGCCATACATTAATGCATTCTTGAATGAGTTCCATCTCTGAGGATGGTTGTAACCTATTTCTGGCCTTAGCTTATCCAAAATCTATCCCTATGCAAATGTTATTCTGTTCTATCTCTTTTGATGAGAAAGCTTCCTCTCCATAAACAAAAGTGTATCACTCAATTTACATGTCATACATGAAAATTCCTTACATGTCATAATTCTATTCATTCTTCAACTAGTAGCACAAAAAAAAAAAAAAAAAAACCTTCCCTAGAACTCCAGGCAAAAATAACATATTTCTTCTTAGAACTTCTATAGTTTTTTTTTTACATTTCTCTATTTTACAAATTCTATTTTATGCTGAATTATAAATATTGATAAACATGACTTGTGATATCTGCTACTCTCCTGGGTCAAAGGGATTTATTTTTATCTTATTTGTAAATCCTTTCATACCTATCAGAATGACTAATATAAAAGAACTTAGAAATATGTTCTATAAATCAATGTATTTCTTTTAATCCCTTTATTTTCAGACAGAAAGTAGAGAACATAAGGGCATTAAGTTTATTTGCCTGCTTTTGTAAAGTTAGATGGTGTCAGAAAAAGGAGAATTTATATTTATTAATTCTCCGTTCTCATTGTATGAAATATTCTTTGATATTTCTTGTGATATGCACCTGAAGTCTTAGCTAATATATTTGTACCAAAGCTAGTGTGAACTAGCCCAGGTAAGGCTCCACAAAAGGAACTTCCAGCAAAGCCATTGGTGTTTTACAATTCAACTTTATAATCGTTTATTTATTGAATAAGTTTTCATCAGAAACCAGCTATAGATTTAGTCACCAAAAGGTCTTTCCTGCAGAGTTTGTAATAAGGTCATCAAAATCCATCTGTTGAAGAAAAGTGTTTTATCTCAACAGTAGGTGTTGAGTTGAGTTGGTTTTATTGAAAATTACACTTTAGTCTCTTCTCATTCTGCAGAAAGCAAGGCCTCATCACCAGGCTTACCACACACACACACACACACACACACAGAAAAGAATATATATTTCTGAAAATATCTCTACAGTTGAAGGCTCTGTTTTTGGCCACTGTTTTCAAATGGTCTATATACACTTGGGAGGAACTCAGATTTTTGTTTGTTTGTTTTTCTGTTTTCTTATTTCAATACCAAATGCATTTCCCAATTGGTGTATTTTCCTCAAAATTAAGATACGAAGTTGAAAGTATAACCAGTGATCGCTAATGGAGGCTTATGATCAGTATAATCAAAGTGACTTTTACAAATGCACATTCCAAAGCTCTAGGGCCAGATCTGCTATAGCATAATTACCAGGGAATGTAATTTACATACAGCCACACATATATACATATCTTTAGGACATATAGATCTTTAAATTGCATACCTCCCCACCTCTCAGAGTTTCTGAGCATAAACTAGATTTAGCAAACATAGATAAGAACTTATTCTGTGGTCCTCTAGAGAACTAAACTAGACAGGCTGTTATATGTTGATAGATTAAGGTTAAACTGTAGAGGAAAAACAGAAAGAAAACTTTCTAGCAGTAAGGTAATAAAGTGAGCTCTCTTTAATTTCCCTAAACTCTGGCAAAATGTACTGTTAAGATAACTGTAATTGTTTAGAGTGTTCAGAGAATCATCCTCCAGATTTTCTATAGCTAAAAATTATCTTAATTTAATTATAGATTCTATGATTTTAATCAAGGTATTATAATTGATGATATTACATATTACTGAAAAAAATAATAGCATCAATTCATAATTTCTTTTGTAAATTTTATTATTAATATGAATTTATTTTTAAATTATTTTTCCTAAAATAGATTTCCAAAATACATTTCTAAAGATTGTATCCTATAATATAAAAATTTAAGGTCATAAAATTTCCAAGTAAAACTGGATATGCTATGAAAATCACTTGTATAAGGAAGTATTTGGCTCAGTTGTTTATATGGTAAATATTTGTCACTTTTAGATCCAAGATACTAAGTGATGTCTAGGAATACAAAAAAAGATAAATTATTTTTTGTGGTTCTAGGGGACTTCCAATTAGCATATTTGATTCATCTTTTAATTTTTTTCTTCACAATAGTTTTCTATTTCTATATTAGTAATTTTTTCAGTATATCTTATGGTAGCCATAAAAAATTCCCAAACTTTTTCTTTGAAAGAAGGATATGAACTGTAATAAAATGTTTTAGAGGATTATAGATCACAAAATAAAATACTTAGCATATAAATTTCTATATTTAATTGTTAATTCATTATTTGTGCTGCTCAAGCAGACGGTGTGGTAATTTGCCTATAAAAAATATGTTGATCAATTTTGTGAAAAAGCCTAGCATACAATTTGTTCAAATTTTATGGCACTATAAACTGACTTAGGATTAAAAAAATTAGTTGAGGAATAAATGTGATAAGCATGAGCGACTCTGACTGGCAGACTGCCTCCCATTATAGTAAGAATAGTAAAACTAGAAAGAATACCAAGGTTTCTGAAGAGACTTGTCTGAGAGTGGGCTTTAGGAAAATCATCAAGAAAAACACACAGTCTTATTTGGAATTAAAGAGCAGAGCTGGTACATTTCCATGTGATTGGAGCTGATGGTATAATATTAACTAGTGAAAACCTCAGCACTTTATTTGTGCTCCTATTGAGTTCTTATTTCTGAACAAAATCAAATAAACTTTTATCTGTTACCATTAAAAGAGTTAATTTTACATTACTTATATTGAGTAATTGTCAGAATCCAAAGCAGTATAGACAGACGGAATGGTAGGTGAAAATTGGTGAAACTTCATATAGAGTCTTGAAATTACTTTTAAAAATTATCTGTGAGAGTTGTTGCTAGTTTGTACAGGTGTGGCTCCTCTGATCATTTATAGCAACCTTACAGTGTCATTGGTCAAGAATCTGTTTTGTTTGATCAGTGTCTCTGACCTCCCTAATGTTAAATGTTTTGACTATCTCCTTTGTAGGGAAGTATAAATGACAATTGCTAGTTACTATAAACTTAGGAGTTATACCTGGAATTAATGTACCCCTTTTCTTTTAAGGCTCCCAAAGCATGGATACATGCAACAAATATCATAGCAGAGCAAATAGAAATGACATGTTTTTTTGTTTTTTGTGGGGTTTTTTTTGTTTTTTTGTGTGTTTTTTTGTCTTCAGATTTGCGATGACTGACAGTTTGATAAAGAGTCTAAAAAGGGTCATGTGATTCCAAATTTGGAACAAAGGAGAAAAAAATTCACTCATACTTCCATGTGTATTTTTACCAACTCACAATAAATTTGTTTATAAGTGTTTTACTGGCAAACTGTTGGGAGAAGGTGATAGCAATGACATAAGAGTATTTGGGAAAGAAAAAGAAGGATTTCAAGACCCCCCCCTAACCCCTCACACACACTGGGAATAAGAAGAGTTAGCAGAATTAAAACTGAAATATATAAGTGGATGTAAGAAAGGACTACTGTAACATAGAAAGTGTGAAATTTGAGTGAAATGCCCATCACCCATTTTCCCTCTCCCCCCACCCATCAACCTTCAGTTTGTTCTCTGTATTTAAGAGTCTTTTATTTTTTCCTCTTTCTTTCCCCCATGGTCTTCTGTTAAGTTTCTCAAATTCTTCATATGAGTGAAAACATATGATATTTGTCTTTCTCTGACTTATTTCGCTTAGCATAGTACCTTCCAGTTTCATCCATGCTGTTGCAAGTGGCAAGATTCCATTTTTTTCTCATTGTCAAATAGTACATATAAACCACATCTTCCTTATCCATTTATCAGTTAATGAATATTTGGGCTCTTTTCATAATTTGGCTATTGCTTTTTTATGTCTTTTTTAAGTTTTATTTTTAGAGAGAGAGACAGAGAGCGAGTGGGGGAGGGGCAGAGAGAGAGGGAGACACAGAATCCAAAGTAGGCTCCAGACCCTGAGCTGTCAGCACAGAGCCTGATGCAGGGCTCTAACCCACAGACTGTGAAATCATAACCTGAGCCAAAGTCAGATGCTTAACCAACTAGGCCTCTCATGCACCCCAATGTGGCTATTTTTGATAGTGCTGCTATAAACATTGGGGTGTATGTGCCTCTATGAATCAGCACTCCTGTATCCTTTGGATAAATTCCTAGTAGTGCTATTTCTGGGTAATAGGTTAATTCTATTTTAATTTTTTTTAGGAATCTCCACACTGTTTTCCAGAGTGGCTGCACTAGTTTACATTCCTACCAACAGTGCAAGATGGTTCCTCTTTCCCCACATCCTCGCCAACACGTGTTGTTTCCTGAATTGTTAATTTTAGCTATTCTGCCCGATGTGGTTTTGATTTGTATTTCCCTGATGATGAGCAATGTTGAGCATCTTTTCATGTGTCTGTTAGCCATCTGGACGGTCTTCTTTGGAAAAGTGTCTATTCAGGGCTTCTGCCCATGTCTTTACTGGATTATTTGTTTTTTAGGTATTGAGTTTGGTAAGTTCTTTATAGATTTTGGATACTAACCCTTTATCTGATATGTCATTTGCAAATATCTTCTCCATTCTGTCAGTTGCCTTTTAATTTGTTGACTGTTTCCTTTGTAATGCGGAAGATTTTTTATAAATAGTTCATTTTTGCTTTTATTTCCCTTATCTTTGGAGACGTGTTGAGTAAGAAGTTGCTGCAACTGAGGTGACTTCTTAATACAGACACAATTCAAGGGAAGCACTAGATGAAGAGCAATTGGAGGTGATGAGGAAATTCAGTGTTAAGAACTGAACAATGATTCAAACCTGAGATTATTTTGTTCTCTGATTGGTTAAAGCAGTTGTTCCCAACTGAGGGGTAATTTTGTGCTTCCAGGAGACATTTGAAAATGTCAGGATATATTTTTGTTTGTCATAACTAGGATGGTTTCAGTAGTATCTAGTAGGTCCAGACAAGAGATGCTATTAAACATCCTACAATGCACAGGATAGTCCTTCACAAAAAGGATTATCCAGCCTCAAATATCAATATGGCCAGGTTGGAAAATACTAGGCTAATTTAATAGAAAACTATTTGCATTCAGTAAAGTATACCTAGCTCATATTTATGGGATACTTAAGTCCAGAATATATCCATTGATTAAGAAAAAAAAAAGATACACTCTAAACCCACTGTTTTTATAACAGTGTTCTATATTTTCCACATTTTCTGAAAAAAACTAATTTGTATTCAAGTTCTAGGGTTTGCTTTATATCATTTTTCCCTTCTTTTTACCTTACTTGACATGAATTCCTTTTGTTTCTGGCTATCCTGTTTTGTCATTTTGTTCAAGTTCCATTTCTACAATTGAATTAAGAAATTTCCTATTCTATCTCCTATAGTGACAGTGATACTTTGCTTTTCCCAAATGCTGGCCAACCTCCAAATAAGTAATTATATTTTGCCTTTCAGGATTTATCATGCCTTTTCTGTTCTGAAATGCTGGGTAGTTTTCATACATGCTTCAAGTATGTAATCTTTAGTTTTGGTAACATTTCAGGTGACAAAAAGAAAAAAAAGGGGGAAAGACTAGCACTCGTGTGGTACATATACTGCTGATGTTTTCTTTTTTTTCTTTTAATTTCTGCAGTTCTGGGGGTTCTTGCAAAAGCATGGGTATCGATAGCGGAGATTCATCATTTCTGTAGATGACTCTGTTTTCCTTACTGATAATATTCTGATGTTATTTAACCAGTAATAGCAACATGAATTTAATTTAACAAATACATATAAAGATTTTTTATTATTGTAGGCACTTTAAAAACATTAACTTATTTAATCTTCATAATAACATATGAGGCATAGCTATTATTATTGCTTCATTTTACCAATGAGGGAATAATGGCACAGAGACACTAAAGAACACTTCTAGGGGAACCTGGGTTGCTCATTCAGTTCAGCATCCGACTTCGGCTTGGGTCATGATCTCATGGTTCATGGGTTTGAGCCCCGTGTCAGGCTCTGCGCTGATAGCTCAGAGCCTGGAGCCTGTCTTCAGATTCTGTGTCTCCCTCTCTCTCTGCCCCTCTCCTACTAATGCTCTGTTTCTCTCTCTCAATAATATATAAACATTAAAAAATTTTTTTAAATTAAACTTGTCTAAAGCCATTGAGCTAATAAATTACAGAGCAAAATTCAAAGTTAGGGAGTCTGGCTCCACAATACACCCTTTTAAACACAAAGCTGTTCTGTCTCTCTAATTTTATATTCCATATGATATTCTTACATATATAGACACACATGTGCACATATATACATGTTAACGTACATAAAACATTTAAAACAGGGTTATGTACTAACTATGTGCTATAATTATTAGCGTATTTTATATGCACAATTCTTGGAGATTGGTACATTTATTATTTACCTTTTTAGTGTTGAAATAATGCATTCTGAGCAGTTAAATAACTTGTCCCAAGTGATACAACTTAACCCAGAAAATTTGGCTTTAGCTCAATCTGAAATACTACAACTCCCTACTAAGCTGTCATTAAATGGCTTTCCCACCCTGAGTATAACCCTTAGCTGGATATTGTTCTCAGTGACAGCAAGTTGTTTTTTAGCTTGCTACTCCACTCCCAACAGTGAGTATGGAGGGGGCACACAGGTGAGTTTCTTAGCCTCATAATGCATATACCCTTCTTAATGTTTGCTGAACATTATCCCATGCCCCTCTGAATTTCAGGTAAAATTCTAGCAATGCAGATATGTCTGAAAAATATATTTAACATCGTCCTGCTATTTTAGCCATGATTTCTGTCTTGTTATCTCCTAAGTATTATTTCACCAACTGCTACTAATGTAAGTAATGAAGGTCTTGTTTCTAATAATTAAGAATTGAAATCATGTTTTTAACTTTTTAATATAAAAATATTTGCCATGGTCTTCTTCATAGTATCTGCTATTGGAAAAATAAAAATAAATGTCAACCAGAAATATAACTGTTAGATGAATTACAGTATACCAGTAGGATGGATTAAACTGCTGAACTTAATATATTTATGAAAAATCATGGGAAACACATTTGTTATGTTTCACATAAAAAAGGATAAATATAAATTCTACTCTTTAAAAATAATCACGGCAGAAAAAATTAAAAGAAAATACATAAAATATGCTTTCTAAATATGTAACTAGAAACTGAATATTTTTCACTTTATATCTTAATTTTCAGTGCAAAAATATTTTTCTCTTCAGTTGATTAAGTCTTGATATTAATACCAATTTTTAAAATTCTTAGAAACCATTTATTTGAGTAATTAGGGATGGAATCTATTTTGTTTTCTAAAAGTATTCACTTTCATACAAAATAATGAGTAGAAAATATTTTAATTCATTCAAATTATTGAGAAATTAATATACATGGAAACTTGTACTGGGGATGTTCAAGACAAAAATAATAACAAGGTATGATCTCTGCTCTCTAGGAAGTTATAGGCAGGTATAAATGTCTCCAGCACTCAGTATATTATAAGGGTTTTATGGAAGTGGTATAAAAACCTGTGGGAGAACTTAGGTAAGTACAGTTCTGGACTATGGAGATCTGAGGATGCTTCTATGAAGTATGGTGTCCAAATAGAATTTTCGCTGATGATGAGGATCTCACAGAAGAAGATTTTTTAAAAGTAACAATATATCTAACTTATTCAATATTTTATATACCAAACTCCAAATAGCCATTTTTCAATGCTAACTCCATGTAACTCTTCTAATATTTTGGCATCTTCTTATTTTGCTTTACAGATCCTGTTTTGAAACATTATTGTATTTTGTCCTAATATTTTTTTATTAGCCTAAGTGACAAGCTATGAGCATAGGCTTCATATTCATGAACCACTCATTCTTCGAGTCTCATTATTTAAAAAATTTTTAAATAAATTTTTAAATTAAATTCATTTTTGAGAGAGAGAGAGAGAGAGAGAGAGAGAGAGCGAGCGAGCTCGAGCAGGGGAGGGGCAGAGAGAGAGGGAGACACAGGATCTGAAGCAGGCTCCAGGCTCTGAGCTGTCAGCACAGAGCCCGACGCGGGGCTCTAACCCACCAACTGTGAAATCACGACCTGACCCGAAGTCGGACTCTTAACTGATTTAGCCACCCAGATGCCCCTCATTATTTTCTAATCTTGAGTTATGATTTGATATTAAAGGACCGCAAAGGTAAAGGGGCTCCAAAGTAATAATAACTTGTTTTTACAAAACATCCCATCCAGTGTTATTACTAATTTCAAATAATCTTCTTTGCTGTCAATCAGTAATCACAATAAGTGCAGAGTTCATCTTGTTACATCTCCAAGTAAGTTTAGAGTTCAAAATTACACTTTTAAAAAATATACCAGTTATACAGAAGCAAGTGATAATAACAAAATGTTTACTGAATTACTGAACTAAAGAACTAAAATGAGTACCTTTTGGATGTAGACTTGCATTGTATTTTTCAACTGATTCCCTAAACACTCCTCCCTTAGAAATCCTGCTTAAGCATTTCCACTTAAATTGGTCTTTGACAGCATGGTTATTGGGAGAAAAAGAGTTCTTAATTTTTCCTCCTATAAGTTATGTCTAGAAAAGCTCCCCTTGAAGATGAAATCAAAGAGTGGAATGAACTGCTTCGGTTATTGATACCCGCCATCACCTAAATCTCAGAGTAGCATACCCCTAAATCTTCAAAGGCTCAGTGGACATTTTCATGCCATTTTTATTTCACCCAGACCAAATTTGAAAGTATTTCAAGAGCAAATGCAGTCTAGTCATATTCCTATTTCTCTCAAAAAAAATACCACAGAATTGGAACAGTAATTCACACACCCTCTCTCAAAGTGTTTAAAACTTAAAGATAGTTCGCTATCTAAATCACTGGGCAGTTTTTACCAGTTTTTATGGCAGTCGTATTCCTTTAAACTTCTTTGCAGGATGTTCATTTTGTTCACATACTTAGTGCCTTGTCATTCTGACTACCCCTGCCTAATGCTCTCTAGCTTAAAAATATGGTTTGAAGGAAATCGGCTTCTGGCTCTTATCATAATAGCACAAATGGCAAGTTTCCAGATCCCCTGAAGTGCCATAACACAGAATATTTGCATACTTCATCTTACACAGTAGGCAGCATGAACACCTGACGTTGTTAGGACACAGCTCAGAAAGCCGGCAGAAGGATGGTCCTTCCTGAAGTGTCTGGGATATTGAATTGAAAATTGA
Source organism: Suricata suricatta (assembly GCF_006229205.1). NCBI lineage: Eukaryota > Metazoa > Chordata > Mammalia > Carnivora > Herpestidae > Suricata > Suricata suricatta. The sequence goes on along the minus strand of NC_043709.1, from coordinate 42,792,435 downwards.
AATCTAATATATGGTTGAATTTGTGTTTTAAGATATAGGAAGAATTCATTCTACGTTATGGAAATATTCCATACATTCACTTAGTGTGCTTATTTAAGGCAAAATTTTTCCCATTACTGTCATTTACCAATGTATTTTTATTTCTCATTCCTCATATGCTATCTGTATGCAATCTATATCATATACTCAGAGTAGAACAGTTGTTTCTGAAAACCAAGAGACTGGGACAGGAAACAAGACATGATATGAAATATATATGATTACCAAAATGATCTTGGTGAGCCATGTAATTAAAATGCATAGAGTTTGCTATATGAATTCTGATTTCTGATATTCTCTATGGTAAAGTCCACAAACGTCACAAGGTAGAAATAAAATCATTTTCCTGTAAGGGAAAAGCCTTAAAATCTCCTGTTTGTAAGGTCAAGGCTACTCTGTCATTTATAAAACCACTACAACTTTTTCCATTTCCAACATCAGTAGAAACAAGACAGTCAAAAAAAAAAAAACCACCCTGATTTCACAGTTATTGTTTTTCTCTGATTTGATTTAGCTTGTGGTTTTCATACCTATAATTTTAAGAACTACAAGATTTAAAAATTGCAGGCACACACAAGAAATGTAACGTTGAACATCAGTAAATGACAGTCTCGTGTTCATACATTTTTGCCATATCACTGGCTACCTGCTAGGTTGCAGACAATTGTAGAATATTTAATATAGTAATAAGTCAATCATAGCTCCTGGACTTAGAACTGAAAACACAATGCCTAAGGAATATTTCCAACACTTTCAATAAGAATCAATTTAATGATAAAACATGATATCTATGTTGCTGATGATTTTAGGCTAAATAGCTAATTCAAATGTATTTTGAAAGTCAACTTCCTGAACTTAAAAATAATTTTAAATCTTTCAGTTTAAAATAAATTTATCCCAAATTATTTAGATAGCTAAAATAAAAAATGAGTCTACCAAATACCTCAAAACTCTTACATATGGTTGTTTCCTTTCCCTTGATTATCTTCCTTTTAGAAACTTTCCCCTTAGATCTGAGATTCAGAGCACAGAGCCAGAAGGAAATTTGCAGTGGTCTTAGTATGGAAACAAAAAACTTGTCGAAATCTTTGAGGTAGTATTGAGAAGTGAGTCACTGTGTACTGTTGATTTCAGTCTAAATAACACATGTCTTTATGCAGTGTGTTTATATAAGTCTTACCTTATGAGGCAAAGAAATCAGGGTTGTGTGGGCTGGGCCACTAGAAGAGAGGCTAAATGGAGACAGTTCCAAATCCTCAGGGCTGATTTGTACACGAAGCATCTGATGGAAGCAAAAGAGCAGGCATTATGGATGAGAGCAGGACTGGAAATTAATGGCTATAAGTATAAGAACTGTTTATCTTGATATTTTGGTGTTTAAATTTTATAGCAATAAATAAAGTACAAACATTAAAAAAAGAGTGTGCTTTTTTATTGACTTGAATACCAATCAGGGAAAATAAAATGCCTGTGAGTTTGAAATGAAAGTGGATTTGGTTTTGCTCATCACTGCTGGTAGTAAGCAGCCGGCTAGATGTCTCAAATCTCACTTTCAAAAAGCCTATTTTCTATTGGTGATGATAAATTTGCCCCTTGCTTATACTTATCAGTGGGTGTTCAGTTGTTACAGCAGATTGGAAGTGATTCAGTTCATTTCTTGTGTATTTTCAAAGGCAGGGAAGGATTTCACACTCAGTGGTGTGCTGCTTCACCAAAAGCAAAGAATATTACAGCTTATGGGAGTGATAATTAAAGCCAATAATAACCTAGAAGTTTCCCTGGCTCTGTAGTGTTGGGAGTAATACTTTACCATTGTATACCTGTCTGGTTGGAGATGTTCTTGCTGGCTCTGAATCAGGCTGAAACTGCAATTCAAATGGGAAATGCTGAAATCATATTCCTAAGCTTTCATGTGGGGAATTAAAATATGCAAATACATGTTGCAATGATGAAGGTAGTGTATAAAGGTAATATCTTATATAGGAAAAATAATGAAAGGCTATTTCAAGGTATGATATACAAGTGAGAAAAAGAAAAAATATTTTTAGTCAACAGATAAAACAAGATAAGCTCACAAAAGAAATGTCTAGTATGTTCTAAACATTGTGGAAATAATAGAATATAAACCATGTCAAATAGTCTCTTACTGTAATATTTTACTATTTCTTTCCCTCATAAATTAGTGAAAGAGTCATGCCTTACTCTAAAAAACAAAGTAGAGGTTTCCAAATAAGATTCAGAGGAAATAATAATATTTTCCAAAGAGTAAGTAGTTAGAGAAGACATTGTATTGGATTGGAATGCTTCCAATATAAAACTAAGAGAATCAGGATCGATCAAGGTGGTACCTCTGTATGGACAGTTGATGGGCTTCTGACTCTCCAGTGTTTAATTGCATATCTCACACTTTAATAAGGAAGTAATCAGAAATGTTTCCAGAAGAAAGTACTTTATTTTGCTATGGATTTGAAATTACTGTGTATGGGAAACAGGGCAGGAGGTAGGTAGGTAAATTTATAAAACTTTTAGCAGTTTGAATTATAAGAGTTCTCTTGATAATGCATTATCTTTGAGAATGCAGCCTTTGAAAGAAACATACATTGGGATTGATCTAACTTGTATATAAAACCTTTTGTTAAAAATTAATGGCTACTTACCCAAATACTGTGTGCTGCCTAAGTATGATCCTTTCAGTGTGTTAATATAAATATAGTGGGCTTCAAATCCGGTATCTAACATAAAGTCTGTTCAAACTTGGGAAAGTCACAACTTCTTAGCTTCAATTTCCACATTTGTAAATAGATATCATGATAATAAATAATTTCTAAATCATAGGATGGTTATAATATAATTAAATTATTTAACATACATTAAGTGCTTAGAACAAGGCCTTGTAATGTTGTTATACCAAATAGTACCTTTATTACATTAACTATTATAATTGAATTGAATAAGAATCCCTCTTAAAAAACTATGCCAATATATTTCCAATGCAGTTATGACAATATTTTTTCATTTACTTATTAATTAGAAAAGCATTTAGTATTTATTCTATTTTTAAGTTTATTTATCTTGAGAGAGAGAATGAGCACAAGCAGAGGAGGAAGAGAGAGGATCCTAAAAAGGTTCCATGCTGACAGCGTGCCACAGGGCTCTGTCCCAGGAACTTCTGGATCATGACCTGAGCCAAAATCAAGAGTCAAGGGCTTAACTGAATGAGCTTTCCAAGTGCCCCATTATTGTTTATTCTTTATGTTCCAAATACCACCCTAACCCAGTGAGATATTAAGATGAATAAAAACATATCTCCATCCTTTATTATTTAGCCCAAGCCTAAGCTGTCATAATAGAGAGAGCCAACTTAAAGAAGCTCTAAGAAGAAAGCTTATTTCCTCCTTGGGTAACATTCTTAGTCAGCAGACAGATCTATTCCACATGGTTATTTAGGCACCCAGTTTCTTTTAATCTGTTTTCATCATCCCCACTACACTGTCACAGTTAGATAGCCACCACATCCGGGTTGTAGATGTTGGGAAGTAAAAAGAGATACAGAAGAGGCATGCCCACTCTCTTAAGAGGCCTTGAGTGAGTGCAAACTTTATATCTGCTTACCTTCCATCTGTGAAAACTTAACAAACATGGCAACTCCAATTGCAAGGGAGACTGGAAATGTAATATAGATAGGCAGCTAAGTCTCTGGCTATTGCCAAGGAAGATGGGGAAAAGAGGTTGTTGGGTTTAACAGCTAACAGTCTCTAACAAATAACCCTCCAAAACTCACTTTCTCCTTTAGGGGAACAGTAATTACAATGCAACATAAAACTGCTAATACAATGATATAAATAAAGTCAATTTAAACAAGTCAGAAAAAGCTGCAAGCACCTAAGTATCTTGTTAAATCTCAGTTTCTTTCAATTTCGTCTTTGGCTCAATGATAGCCTGTGATAGAGTTTTCACCTATGTGCAGTGAGGTGAGAAAAATAAAGGCGATATGGGAAGCCCCCACAAATCTAAACTATTTTCATTAAAAACTGGCAGCGCCTGAGTGGCTTAGTTGGTTAAGCATCTGACTTCAGCTCAGGTCACCATCTCATGGTTTGTGAGTTCGAGCCCTGCTTCGGGCTTTGTGCTGATACCTTGGAGCCTGGAGTCTGTTTCATATTCTGTGTCTCCCTTTCTCTCTGCCCCTTCCTGCTCATGATCTGTCTCTCTCTCTCAAAAATAAATAAACATAAAAAAACTATTTTCATTTTGAATTTTTGTTCTTATATTTTGCTGCTAAAATGTTCTTTCATGAAATGAAGCAGTAGGAAGGCAAATTTTATTTGGTTTGCAAAGTCTTTAACTTAACTTTCATCCTCCTCTTTCTGTCAACATTCCCCTTCACACCCAATGCAATTGTGTATGGAGCTTCAAGGTATGGGCAGGGAAAATACAATCATCTGCAAATGTCTGAGAACCACTTGTCTTTCCTCTATCATTTTACAAAATATTGTATTTTTGACTAACTGGAAGAAAATACACAATATTTTGGCATGATTTTATTGGAGCTAATTTTTAAAAAGCATAATATCATGGCTCTCTTAATAATATAAAATAAAGACATTTCAACAATTTCATTACATTCATTAATTAATGAAGAAACCAATAAAATGTTAATGCCAATTCAAAGGAGAATTCAAAGAACACACATAGTTGGGCAACCCAGACAGCTGAATGAATTAACAAGTAAATGCAAAACTGATTAATATCCACAAGGCCGTAATCAGTTACATCTCCACCAGACACAACACAATTTATTTACATTTTTATGGATAAGAATAGTTTGCATTAATATCATATTTCTATAATTTGTTTAACTCTAAACACGTGAAAAGACATGGAAAGTGGAGATAATCAGAAAAGCACTCTCAACAAGATACCCAGTAATCATTCTTGCCTATTTCCAGGTCATTCACACTTTTTTTTTGGACAATAGTTAAGGGGCTTTGATGCTTCCCCTGCCTCACCCCTTATTTGGCATATCTTCTTTCAAGTCAAAATTTAATAATGTAAATTTATTGTGAAAACATTTGAATCCCTATTTTTAGGAGTAACTAACCACATATTGTTTATTATAATATTTGGTACATTGTTGATGCCCACAAATTATCATTATCAGTCATTGTAAATATTATGCATTTTTTTCACTAGTGTAAACCCAGACAGTATGATCAAGGCAAAGCTTATGAAAATGCAATGAGGTCCATGAACATAATGAGGAATCTGACAGAAAAGTAATCTGCATAAAGATTCTTAATTGTGGATGGGCAAGATGATGAAGTAGGGATGTCTGCAATCTTTTCACGCCTGCAACTATGAAACTGAGAAGGACTGAAGCCACAATACTCTGATCTGCAAGAGTGGGAGGAAAACACAGAGTCCACATAGAAGACAGTCTCATAGGTGCCGGAGTTAGCGAGAACTGGGGAAATATAAATGGGCCAGAGGCTCTAAGGGGAGGGAGCCCCAGCCCAGTGCAGAGCTGCGCAGATTCACACAGAGCTGCAGATTAATGAGGGGAAGAGAAAAAGAGACTGAAAACGCTTATGGAGTAGTGTCTCTAGAGAAGAGGAAAACGCCAGCCAGGTATGGAAAGGGATACTACCAACCCATATATAACCACTGGGTGCCAGGAGAGTAATTTGTCCCCTTTAGCTGGTGCATTTTTCCTTGGGCTCAGCAGGTGCCGATTCCACATGGAGCCAGGAGAAAGCCACTCCCCAGTCCCTGTACTCAATCCTGGCTAGAAAGCAGCCCACTTCCTGGAGTACATCTCATCTCGGGCGGTAGCATTAAAGTGTGTAAAATAGGATTTGGAAAGAAGGTGGAGCTTGGAAAAATCAACTTGGCCTGCCCGTGGCACAAGATTGGACTCAAAAAGAGTGGTTTGTAAAGCTTGGTTTGAGAAGGGTTTGGGGCCCGCCATTCTTCTTCCCACAACCACCAGGGCGGGGCCTCAGAGAGCAGCCCCCAAGACCTGACCTATCTACACCAAACTACGCCCATCCACATTGGAGAGCTGCTTTTGTTTTTTCCCCCTTTCTTTTCTCTTTTCCCCCTTGGAGTCCAGAAAAACCAAGATTGATGCACTGTCATGGCTAGATCAATTCTTTCCATCCAGATATATTTTCCCTTATCTCATTTTTATCTCTCCCCTCTTCTAGTTTTACACTTTTAGACTGTCCTTTGTCTTTTGTTGTTTCTGTCCCCCCCCCTTTTCTTTTCTCTTATTTTTTTTCTTTCCCCTTTTGGTTTGCTTATTTGTTTGATTTCTCTGTGCATTTGCCTGCTTTTGTTCCCTGTGTGTTTGTCTGTCCATTTTCTTTTTCAGGGCTACCTTAAGAAACAAGCCAAAGTACACATGGAGGAGGGTCCCAAATATCACTGAGTAGAGAAATAAAATAACCAAAGGCACAACAAGAGAAACTGAGAGACACCATTAAAATAACACTTCCTGAAAGACAGGTCCTGGACAGTCAATGAGCCTCCTTTAATAGAGCAATACTAACAGGTGCACAGTGCATAACGAGCTTTAAAAACTGACAAGAGACAGAAAGCTAGCCAAAATGATGAAACAAAAGAACTTCCTTTAAAGAAATTTCAGGAAGAAGTCACAGCCACAGAACTGCTCAAAACAGATATAAGCAACATAACTGAGCAAGAATTTAGAACGATTGTCATAAAATTAATTGTTGGGCTTGAAAAAAGCATAGAAGTCATCACAGAAGTTATTGATACAAAGACTAGAGACCTTCAAAATAGCTGTGATGAGTTTTAAAATGCTGTAAGTGAGGTGCATAATAAAATGGAGGTGGCCATTGCACAGATTGAAGAGGCAGAAGAGAATAGGTGAATTAGAAGACACAGTTAAAAAAAGGAAGCTGAGAAAAAGAGAGATAAATTGATACAAGAGCAGGAAAGGAGAATTCAAGACCAGAGTGATACAATCAAATGAAACAATATCCTTATAGGTATTCTTGAGGAAGAAAGAGAAAAAGGTCCTGAAGTGGCACTTGATCAAATTATAGCTGAGAACTTCCCCAATTTGGGCAAGGGAATTGAAATTGAAATACAAGAGGCACAGAGAACTCCCCTAAGACATAACTTGAATTGACCATTGGAACAACATATCATAGTGGAACTGACAAAATATAAAGATAAAGAGAGAATTCTGAAAGCAGATAGGGATAAAAGGGCCTTAACATACAAAGGGAAACCTATCAGAGTGGTTACAGACCTATCTACTGAAACTTGGCAGAACAGAAAGGAATGGCAAGAAATCTTCAATGTGATGAACAGAAAAAAATATGCAACCAAGAATCCATTATCCAGCAAGCCTGTCATTCAAAATAGAAGGAAAGATAAAGGTTTTCCCAAATAAACAAAAATTGAGAGAATTTATCACCAACAAACCAGCCCTACAAGAAATCCTAAGAAGGACTCTACAAGGGGAAATGTTGCAAGGAATACAAGGTACCAGAGACACTACTACAAACATGAACCCTACAGAGAACACAATGAATCTAAACCAACATTTTTCAAGAATAACACTGAATGTAAATGGACTGAGTGCTCTAATCAAACGACACAGGGTAGCAGAATGGATAAAAACAAAACAAAACAAAATCCATCTATTTTCTGCCTACAAGAGACTCATTTTAGACCTGAAGTCACCTTCAGATTGAAAGTAAGGGTATGGAGAAATATCTATCATGCAACTGGAAGTCAAAAGAAAGCTGGAATAGCCATACTTATATTGGGCAAACTGGACTTTAAAGTAAAGGCATTAACAAAAGATGAAGAAGGACATTATATAATAATTACAGGGTCTATCCATCTGGAAGAGCTAATGATTATAAATATCTATGTACCAAATTCAGAAGAACCCAAATACATAAAACAATCAAAGACAGAAACAATGTATTGATAAGAATGTGCTAATTGCAGGGGATTTTAATACTCCACTTACAGCAATGGATAGATCAACCAGACAGAAAATCGCTAAAAAAACAATGGACCTGAACGACACATTGGAACAGATAGAATTGATAGATATATGTAGAACTCTGCATCCTGAAACTAGGGAATTCACTTTCTTCTCAGTGCGCATGGCACATTCTCCAAGATACATCACATACTGGGTCATAAAGCAGCCCTCCATAAATATAAACGAATGGAGATTATACCATGCTCACTTTCAGATTACAATGCTATGAAACATGAAATCAATCACAGGAATAAGTCTGGAAAACCTCCAAAAACATGGAGGTTAAAAACTCCCTACTAAAGAATGATTGGAACAATCAGGCAATTAGAGAAGAAATTAAAAAATATATGGAAACATAAAAATGAAAACACAACCATCCAAACTCTCTGGGACACAGAAAAGGCAGTCCTAAGAGGAAAGTATATTGCAATACAAGCCTATTTCAAGAAACTAGAAAAAGTGCAAATTCAAAATTTTACAGAGTACCTAAAGGGACTAGAAGGGGAGTAGCAAGAGAACCTCAAATCCAGCAGAAGAAGAGAAATAATAAAGATCAGGGCAGAAGTAAATAATATAGAATCCAAAAAATAGTTGAACAGATCAATGAACCCAAGAGTTGCATTTTTGAAAAAATAAACAAAATTGATAGACCTCTAGCCAGGCTTCTCAGAAAGAAAAGAGAGAACACCCAAATAGACAAAATCATGAATGAAAATGGATCTATTACAACCAAACCTTCAAAAATACAAGCAATCACCAGGGATTACTATGAAAAATTGTATGCCAACAAACTGGACAACCTAGAAGAAATAGACAAATTCCTAAACACTCATGCACTACCAAAATTCAAACTGAAAGAGATAGAAAATCTGAACAGACCCATAACCAATGAAGAAATTGAATCAGTTATCAGAAATCTGCCAACGAATAAGAGTCCAGGGCCAGATGGCTTCCCAGGGGAATTCTACCAGACATTTAAAGCAGAATTCATACCCATTCTTCTCAAGCTATTCCAAAATATAGAAACAGAAGGAAAAATTCTGAACTCATTCTATGAATCCAGCATCACTTTGATTTCCAAATCAGACAGAGACCCAACCAAAAAAGAGAACTACAGGCCAATATCCTTAATGAATATGGATGCAAAAATACTCAACAAGATACTAGCAAATCGAATTCAACAGCATATAAAAAGAATTATCCATTATGATCAAGTGGGATTCATTCCTGGGTTACAGGAATGGTTCAGTATTCACAAATTCATCAATGTGATACATCACATTAACAGAAGAAAAGATAAAAACCATATGATTTTGTTTTCAGATGCAGAAAAAACATTTGACAAAATACAGCATCCTTTTTAAATAAAAACCTTCGAGAAAGTCGGGATAGAAGGAACTTACTTAAACATCATAAAAGCCATTTATGAAACCCCACAGCTAATATCATCCTCAATGGGGAAAAACTGAAAGCTTTCCCCTGAGATCAGGAATACGACAAGGATGTCCACTCTCACCACTCTTGTTTACCATAGTGCTGAAAGTCCTAGGATCAGCAATCAGACAACAAAAGGAAATAAAAGGCATCAGAGTTGGCAAAGATGAAGTCAAACTTTCACTTTTCACAGATGACATGATACTCTGCATAGAAAACCTGACCAACTCCACCAGAAGCCTGCTAGAACTGATCCATGAATTCAGGAAAGTCGCAGGGTACAAAATCAATGTATGGAAATTGGTTGCATTTTTATACACCAAAAATAAAGCAAGAAAAAGAGAAATCAAGAAATATATCCCATTCATAATTGCACACACACACGCACACACACACAAAACATAAAATACCTAGGAATAAACCTAACCAAAGATGTAAAAGACCTGTATGAAAAAAACTATAGAAAACTTATGAAAGAAATTGAAGAAGACATAAAGAAATGGAAAAAGATTCCATGCTCATGTATCAGAAGAATAAACATTGGTAAAATGTCATTATTACCCAAAGCAATGTACACATTCAATGCAATCCCAATCAAAATTGCACCAGCTTTCTTCTCAAAGCTAGAACAAACTCTCCTCAAATTCATATGGAACCACAAAAGACCCCGTTTAGCCAAAGTTATATTGAAGAAGAAAACCAAAACGGGAGGCATCACAATCCCAGACTTTAGCCTCTACTACAAAGCTGTCATCATCAAGACAGTATGGTATTGGCACAAAAACAGACACATAGACCAATGGAATAGAATAGAGAACCCAGAATTGGACCCACAAATTTATGGTCAATTAATCTTTGACAAAGCAGAAAAGAGTATCCAATGGAAAAAAGACAGCCTCTTCAACAGGTGGTGTTGGGAGAACTGGACAGCAACATGTAGAAAAATGAAACTAGACCAATTTCTTATACTGTACACAAAAAGAAACTCAAAATGGATGAAGGACCTGAATGTGAGACACAAAACCATCAACACCTTAGAGAAGAAAGCAGGAAACATCCTCTTTAACCTCAGCTACAGCCATTTCCTACTAGACACATCCCCAAAGGCAAGGGAATCAAAAGCAACAATAAACTATTGGGACCTCACCAAGATTAAAAAGCTTCTGCACTGCATAGGAAACAAGAAAACTAACAGGCAACTGACAGAATGGGAAGAGATAGTTGAAAATAACATATTGGATAAAGGGCTAGTATCCAAAATCTACAAGGAACTCACCAAACTCCACACCCAAAAAATGAATAATCCAGTGAAGAAATGGGCAGAAGACATAAACAGACACTTCTCCAAAGAGGACATCCAGATGGCCAACAAACACATGAAATGATGCTAAGCATCACTCATCATCAGGGAAACACAAATCAAAGCCACACTGAGATACCACCTCATGCCAGTCAGAGTGGCTAAAATGAACAAATCAAGAGACTATAGATGCTGGCGAGGGTGTGGAGAGATAGGCACCCTCCTACATTGTTGGTTGGAATGTAAACTGGTGCAGTTGCTCTGGAAAACAGTGTGGAGATTCCTCAAAAAACTATCCATAGAACTCCCCTATGACCCAGAAATAGCACTGCTGGGGATCTACCCAAGGGTTACAGAAGTGCTGATGCATAGGGGCACATGTACCCCAATGTTTATAGTGGCACTTTCAACAATAGCCAAATCATGAAAAGAGCCTAAATATCCGTCACCTGATGAATGGATCAAAAAGATGTAGATTATATATACAATGGAATAGCATGGCAATGAGAAAGAATGAAATCTGGCCATTTGTAGCAACATAGATGACCTTGAGGGTGTCATGCTAAGCGAAATAAGTCAGGCAGAGTAGGAAAGATACCATATGTTTTCACTCATAAGTCTAACAGGAGAAACTTAACAGAAGACCATGGGGAGAGGAAAGGGGGAGAAAGAGTTAGGGAGAGGGAGGGAGGCAAATCATGAGAGACTCTTGAATATTAAAAACAAACTAAGGGCTGAAGGGGGAGGGGGAAATGGGAAGGGTGGTGATGGTCATGGAGGAGGGCACGTGTGGGGAAGAGCACTAGGTGTTATATGGAAATCAACTTGACAATAAACTGTAAATATAAAAAATTCTTAATTTCTGGGATTAAGTGCTCTGCCTGGATTTTTGCCTCTTAGAAAATGTGTAAATATCTGTTCTCAAGATGGTACCTTCAGAAGTTCATCCAATGTCACCAATTGTTTGCCTATAATAAGAAGACCATTCATTGATTCTAGCAACAAAGGAAAGGAGAATATAAGAAATTAGTATGTACTCTATGTTCAAAGGAGTGGTGTGGTAGGGTAGATATTGAAAGGCAATTGAATAATGGCAGCACATAGAGGGTACCCTTGGGAAACATGGAGAACACTAAGCATTTGGTATGTTCAATCACATCAGCAATAAAGACTGTGGCAAACTATGGGGAAAGTCTTTGAAGAATCTAAGTTTGTTTTCTTTAAAAGTTTTCAAACTTTTAAAACTCAGAATCTCTTAACTCTTCTAGAAATTAATAAGAACATCAAAAAACTTTTTTAAAAATTGTGGGTTACTTATGTTGAAATGTGTTATATTAGTTATAAAAATGGGGATGATTTGAACTATGATTAATTCATTTGAAAGTAAGAATAATAAACTCATTATATGTTACCATCAATGCCCTTTTTTAGGAGAATTAAGTAGATTTTTAGAAATAAATATTTAGTATTGAGTGACATTATTTTCATTTTTTCAAATATCTTCTTTAATGTTTGCCTTAATAAAAGACCATTGGAATCTTATATCTACTTCTGCCTTGTTGCTTGGGTTGGATTATATGAAGAAAATCCCATTACACATTGTTATATACAGTAAAATCTTAGATTGAGAGTAACTTGTTCTGTGAGTGTTCTGCAAGATGGGTAAACATTTCCAATAAATATTAACCTGGTAAACTAGTGATATCTTGCAATACAAATAGTATGTGATGCCAAATGTCACATGATCACAACTGAGCCATTGGTTCTTGAAAGCATGTTTCCAGAATGAATTGTGCTCCCAAACCAAGGTTGTACATAGTTAGAAATGGAAGGACGTCCGGAACCCTGGAAGAGTCCTTGGTACTATCCCCACTGGGATCACTGGATGCCATTTTTAGAATTGCTACCCTAGTCCATTTGTGCTCATCCTCTTCTAGATAGTATTAGCTTCTGTCTTCAACCTCATCTAAAGATCCTCCTTCTTATTGTTATTGAAAAAAACATATTATAATCTCTACCAACATGCATTTGTGCTCATATACCCTTCCAACTTTCCTTTTCCTTCAGATGAAGTACCTGTGCTCCTTAATTATGACAGCCTGGCTTAACTCTTATTCCCACATTTGCTGATCCCTCCAGGATATTGCATTAGCATTTCTTCTCTTTATGTCTAGCATCATCAATTATTTCTTTTAATATGTAATTTCCATCAGCATATAATCATAGTGTTTATTTTCCAATATTTAAAATAAAATAAAATAATCTATATTGGGTTTACATTCCTGTCTACTTACTGTTCAATTTCAGGTTCCCCTTGTATAACTTGCTTATATTCACTACCTACACTTTCTCTCCTTTTATTCTCACATGAACTCTCTCTAATAATTAATTTTCCCTACATTAAAAAAATTAATGTATATTGAAAAAGATAGAGACAGAGTGTGAGCATGAGTGTGGCAGAGAGAGAGAGAGAGAAAGAGGGAGACAGAGAATCTGAGGCAGGCTCTGGACTGTGAGCTGTCAGCACAGAGCCTGATGTGAGGTCGAACTCCCAAACCAGGATATCATGACTTGTGCCAAAGTTGGATGCTCAACTGACTGAGCCATCCAGGTGTGCCTCATTTTCTTTACTTCTTTATAAAACTTCCACTGTGATGGTCAACAGTGACCTCTACATTACAAAATATGTTTATTCTCAATAGTCATATTACTTCACTTAGAAACAGTGTTTGATGGTTGGCCACTGCAACTAACCAATCATCAATCATTTTGTTTTTCATTTGGCTTTCAGGACTTTCTCATGGGTTTTTTAGTACTTCATTTGCCTCTCATCCCCAGTCCCTTGTTGACTCTCCCATCTCTTCTACTTATTATATATTTGAGAGTCTTAAAGTTCAGTCCTCAGATTTCTTCAGTTCTCAGTTTATATTCATGCCATTGCTAATGTCAAATTTTATCTCTTCTGAACCTTAGAATCAAATATCCAAGTGATAATCCAAAAATCTCCTTGAATATCTAATGAGAATTTAAAATTTTAACATATCAAAAACCATACAAATGACAATCCTTCCTCCATTTTATTCTTTCTAAATTTCCCCATTTTGATAAATGCCAAACTATCTGCCAATTGTCCAGGTCAAAATCTTTAGTTGCATTCTTGGCCTTTCTCTTTTTATCATATCCTATATCTAATCACTTAGTCATCTTCTCTTTACCATCCTTATCCAAATCTACTATTCTGGTCTGGGGTACCATTAAATATACTGAATAATCTCTTTGGGAGTATTGCATTAGTATTCTGATCTTCTGCTTTCTGAACTTGTCTCCCTATACTCTAGGCTTAAGACAATAGATCTGAAACAAAGACCATGTTTTTTTTCTCACTACAGAATCCTCCAGTATTTTCCAATCCTATAGAAATTAAAAGTTAAAGTCCTTCTTAATCCACTTCAATTATTTTGCCTGCCTGTCCCAACTCCTCTCTTGCCAGAGTCCAGCTCCAGCAGGTCCAAGGTTCCCTGAAGGATGGATGGTGTCAGCACAAATGAGATGAGAGAGCCTCAAGTTTCTTTCTGATCACCAGGCAGGCATCTCTGCACTGACCTGAAAGTCAGCTTTATTTATGGTAAAAAAAAAAAAAAAAAAAGTATGGGGTACAAAACAAAAGTGGCAATTGCCTTAGACAATGATTTCTGATGACAAATTCTTTGGTATGTAAAAATTTCTCAGAACATAGATTGGTAGAAGACTCATGCATAATCTTTATCAATAGTGATTGATGTAGGTGACTTAAATGCTTATCATATGGGGAAGGAAGGTATCTTTTGCATTGAAATACAAGACAATGTTTTTAGCATAGCAAAGGCAAAGTTCTTTGTGAGCAGCAGTCTATAGCCTGTTTGCTTAAGAGGAAGTATAAGAAAAACAGGATTCAACAGAAATGCAATGTTTGTTCCCATAAACACAAAAGAAGAAGTTCCTATGATAAGTTCCTTCACAAGGTGCAATCAGCATATTTTAGGATAAGGGGACAAGTCACTCCCAATACCAATCAACAAGGTGCCTTGGGGGTCAGTGCTCAAGCAAAAATAACTGAGTAGGGGTGGATATTGGTCACCATTTGACTGTGGGAGGCCTTGCAACACCCGCCTTAACCTCACAAGAAGTATTCTCAACTTAGTGAGTTCAGAAATGGCTCCCAGCACTCCCTACTCTGGCAACAATTTTTTCCCTATGTCCATGAATCTGTTTCCATTTTGTTTTGTTTGTCCATTTGTTTTGTTTTTTTAGTTAATGTGCAGCATAGGGAATATAGTCAATAATATTATAACTTTGTATGGTGACAGATGGTAACTAAACATTATGGGAATCATTTCACAATCTATAAAAATATCAAATCATTATAATGTACACTTGAAATTAATAGGATATTATATGTCAATTATACTTCAATTAAAAAAACAGAAAATAGGGGTGCCTGAGTGGTTCAGTCAGTTAAAACATCTGACTTCAGCTCAGGTCATGATCTCACAGCTTGTGAGTTCATGCCCCATGTCAGGCTCTGTGCTGACAGCTCAGAGCCTGGAGCCTGGTTTGCATTCTGTGTCCCTCTCTCTCTCTCTCTGCCCCTCCCCTGCTCACACCTTGTCTGTCTGTCTGTTTCTCTCTCAAAAATAAATAGTTAAAAAAAAAATCTTTCAAAAAAGAGCTAAAGTCCCATCAAACCCTCAAGAACCTAAAAATTCTACTCTTCCTTTAACTTTCTGGCTACATATCACACCACTATTGCTTTATCTTGCTCTGCTCCAACCACTCTGGCACCTTACTGTTCTAGAGAGTACTAAGCATGTTGCCAACTGCCTGAGCTAGCCTACTCTCAAATCGCCACACGACATCTTTCTCCATTCAGGTCTTTATTCAAAGGTCACCTCCTCATTGGGACTTCCCCTGTCTTTTCTGTTTAAAATTACAGTTCTTCCCACAGTTTTCCCCTTTCACTGTGCCATTTTCTCCCTATAATTTATTAGCAATTATCATTTTTATCTGCTTTTTTCCCACCGCTATACCTGCTATATCTTCACCTAGGACATAGTAAAACTTTAATCAATCTTTCTGAAAAAAATCAGTCATTTGACATGTCTGCTCTCGTCTCAGTAAAACAAGGCACTATCAATATAATAATACAAACCCATTCACTTCTGAGAGAAGCTCTCAGCCACAATCATGGCAGGACTTGGTAAAGTCACTACTTCTGTTCAAATCTAAGATACTTATATTCTAAACTATACAGGGGCTCCGAAAATACCCTTCTTAAAAATATTCCATAGAGAATTCTAACCCAATCAGAAAAAAGTCAAAATTAATAATATAAATAAGAGGAACTCTTACTGTAGAGAGATGAGAAATGTGTGTGTGTGTGTGTGTGTGTGTGTGTACAGAGAGAGAGAGAATATATATATATAATAGTTAAAAATAATTGTTGTAATCGATAGTCACAAGATTGAAGGAAAATAAGAAAAGTAATTTAGAATTGCAATGTAACTAAAGTAAAATACTACGATTATGATATAATATTGGTCTATGTTTTCTAAAAGAGCCAACAAATAGTAAGAAGAAAGAGAAAATTATCAGGAATATATATCAGGATAGCAAGGGAAATAATTAATTATGAAAAATCAAAACTTATGCTTTGCTTTTTACTTTTGATAATTTTTATTTAAGTACCTACTTTACAAACTGAAAGGAATCATTTTACATACTTATCAAATCAATTTAGAAGACATATTCCAACTGTGAGTTGACTAGATAATTAGAGAAAAATATAAACAAATAGCATCAGAGTACAAAGACACTAGCATCTAATTTAAAAAGAATACATATAAGTAGTTTAATTTCCCTCTGGTTATATAAGAATGAATTTCCAATCATACCCTACTTACAAAAGGAACCTCTAAATCTCCATCTTGTAGTAAGGTTGCAAATAAAAATCTAGAGTATATCAGAGAAGGTAAAAAAAAAAAAAAAGGAAAAAGCAATAATGGCAAAACTATTACCCTGTGTGTTTCCTAGGGTGAGGTAACAAAGTACTACTAGGTGGCTTAGACAGGAGAAAGCTACTCTCTTGCAGTGTTGAAAGCCAGAGATATCAGCAAGTCACATTCCCTGGAAAGGTCCCAGGAAAGTATCTGTGCCCGTCTCCTAGCCTCTGGTGTGTTGAGGCATTTCATGGCTCGTGAAGAATTGTCTTCTCCCTGTATCTTTTCTCATGGCATTTCCCCTGTGCATGCATGTCTGTGTCCAGCTTTCTTGTTTTTACAAGGACATCAGTCATACTGAAGTTGGCGTCTACCCTACTCTAGTATGACATCATTTTAACCACTTTTATTTGCAATAGCACTATTTCTTTTATTAACGGATGTGTATATACATATATATTATTTAGTTGTATTTATATATAAATATATATTTTTATTTTTTATTTATTTTTACAATGACCCTATTTCTAAATAAGGCCACATTCTGAGGCACTGGTAATTAAGGCTTGAACATACGATTTTTTTGCAGGGGGACACAATTCAATCCCTAATATCCTATAAGTAGAACTTAAGGTATAGTATTAAATGAGAACATAAATTTGCGTTGATAACTATAATCTGTAATGAATATGTGAGTGGTAGTTATGTGTCAAATAGCATAACTGCAAAATAAATTTTAATTAAAAAAATTTGGTATACAAGGAAAAATTTGAAAGAAACATAAATTAATTGGGAGATTTTTAACAAACATTCCTCACACTATGACAAATCTAATAATCAGAGTAAATAGAGAAATGCAATTAGATAACATAAATTAAAGTTAACTAATACATTTATAATCAAATTACTTCCCCACAAATGAAAGAAACTTTTTTTATTTTCAGGATCCACCAAACATTTTAAAAGCATGGATGATATAAGGAAAATAATATGTATATAATGTTAATATGGTCTAGGCTCTGTTCAAGTAGTAGGTGTAGTAGTCACATTATGTTATACAGAACAAGAAATTTATGAAAGTTTAAACTTTAAAAACTGCCATCAGGATATTTTAAAAATAGGTTGTATGGAAAATCAAATATACAATAACAGATTACTTCAAATTCACTAATAGACTTATATCTTAAAATTACACTACTTTGTTATTCATAAGGAAATAAATTACATGATCCATTTAACTGAAGAGGTAAATAAGTATAACTGCAATAAATACATAATACAAATACCAATAATTGACCAGAGAACAGACAATAAATAGAATAAGGGTATAAGGTAGATGTACTAATGTATGGAAATATGCTTTAAAAGACAAGAAACAGAGATAAAGTAAATTTATGAGCAAATAGTGACTATATTTAAATAATTATTTTAAAATTTCTGCATTGATTATCTTTCTAGGTGAGATGATTCTGAGCAAATTCAAGTTATAATTTTAAACTTCTCATTATACTCCTTCTTTATTGAGTTGAAAATAAAATGCAGTGAATTATCTGAAAAATGGAAATAATTGGTAGACTCTGTATCCAGTGTAAAGAGACCAACAATCATGAGGAAAATTATTTCCACAGAAAACCATGGACCCAGAGAATTCCTTAGGTGAGTGTTTTCACATTTTCAAGCATGGTTATTAAGCTATAATGTGTTTCAGAGAATGAAGAAAACATGAAAAGACACACAGAGATCCCTTTATATAGCTATATTAATTTTTATAGGATGTTTAAAAAGATAGAAGCAAAAATATCAGTGATTAATGTCACTTAATGTAAGTGTAGACATTTTAAATAAACTACCAACAAACTGAAATCAGCATTACATTATATATACATATTTTTTTATAACTATCTTGTATTTATTTTTTTCAATTTTGCCTGTTTTATATTCATGACCACTACTTCTGCTAATAGTACTTTGCTTCTGTTTTATGAAAAATTACCTTCTTGTCATGTGGACTTTTTCTGAAGCTGTGAACCAGCACTCCCGACTGTTTTCTCACAAAAGTGAGAAAATTAAAAATCTGGTTTATCAGACAATTTTATTCTTCCTGGTTATATGTTTTCTTTATATATTAATAAATTCCCCACCACCACCTCTTGGCAACTTCTTATCCTTGAGTCTCTGTTTCATAAAACCAAAGCCAAAAATATAAAACCATTACGATCCACCTCAATCAAACAAGACATAACCTAAGAATTTAATAAAAGTTTACTCATTAGAAATCTATGATCAAATCCATAAGGAAAATGAGAAAAAAATCACCACAAGAGATTCTGAATGTCATTTAATAATCATTAAAATATTTATAAATTTAAGAGAAATGCAGGAGTATTTCCTTAAAACTGTATAGAATATGTACTTTAAATCAAGAAACAAAACTTAGTGAGGATACACAAAAAGTCAACTTATTAAAACTAGGAGGAAAGAAAAGATTTCTGTAATTGCTATTATTACTTTATATGATTCTAGATGCTCTGGCCAAATATTAATAAATGAAACATATAAGAGAGAAAACTCTTAAAAGGCAAAGTATAAAATTATGATTTTCAAGTGACACAGTTATATGTCTAGGAGCCCTAGAGAATCAATTCAGAACTATCAGATTTACTAAGAAAGGTTATTATAATATACATATATATAATATACACTTGATATATATAATAAATATACTTGAAATAATATCTCTAACCTTCTACTTTGGAGATAGGTGTCTGTGGAGGGGCAGTAGCTGAAATGTGTATAGATAAACTTTAATATTCAAGTAATATGGTGTGAGAAACCATTACATCGCCCATGTTGAAGGGAGTCTACTGCGTCACCATGTTATTTCTGAGAATCCCCCACGAAGGGTGTCTTTACATGTCCCACAGAATTATCCTTCTAGAGTGCGTATACTTAACAATTCTGGCCTTTCCATGATAGTTTTCCAGGCTGCTTCAGCTCTTCCCACTCTATTATGCTTCAAATTATTCTATTAATTCCCCAAATCATTGCTAAAATAAGGCTACTTTGTCGAACAAATTTTATCAAATGCTTGTGGGCAACATAAAGGAATTACAGTCTATATAATGAAATCTGAAAACCAGATAATCAGGTTTTATTTCTCCTCTAGTCCACTGGCTAGAACCTTCCCCAGAGCTTCCTTTTCCTTGGGTTTAGTCTGAACACTATTCTCTCTTTAAAAATCTGTTTTATGGGGCACCTGGATGGCTGTCAGTTAACCCTCCACCCTTGATTTTGACTCAGGTCATGATCTCACCATTTGTGAGTTCAAGCCCCGTGTTGGGCTCTGTGCTGACAGTGCAGAGCCTGCTTGGGATTCTCTCTGCCCCTCACCTGCTTGTGCTCTCTCTCAAAATAATTAAATAAACATTAAAAAAAAGATAATCTGTTTCTCCCTAGGTTCATGGATTCCAAAAAATAAATTTTTAGCAGGGTGTCCCTCTTTCTTCTAACCCCCCCCCGCTCTGAAATAAAAATGAAGGACAAAACTGTATAGCTAATAATCTTATGGAGATGCTCATGTCCCAAAGGAAGATCTACTTTATTATTAAACTGAACATAAATACCCCAATCAGAAGCATTGGTCATTGGACAACATCCCACTTTCAGAACTTCCTGGATATTTGAGTAAATAAAAAGGGTTGCTAGTATGGTCACTCTAAAGAAGAAAGAAGAATAGGCCTCAAAAACAAAAGCTACCTTTTACCTTTAAATCCATGGGGTAAGAAAGTGCAAGCAATTTGAAAATAGCATTTTGCTTTGGCTGCTATCCAGCACATATGCAGACCTGTTGGGCTTAATCTCACAATAGTACCCTTCCCAGTAAAACAAAATAAAAATTTAAAATGAAATAAATTAAGTGATATCATATTCCGGCTATAACCAGAAATGTATAATGTATAAAAAAAAGTCAAATTACAGCAGCTACCCCCAAATAAACTGCCACCAAATAGCCATAAAAGGAAATGAGTAGGAACACGTGAATAAAATCACAAACCTTTACTGCAAAATTTAAAAAGAACTTGAATAATTTAAGATATGACTCACATTTCTATCTTTTCTTGCCAAAGTTAAGTTGGAAGATAATTTCAACAAAAAAATCTCACTCATATTGACATGGGCAAAATAAAATAGCTGGAAGAATAAAATTCTAAAATTTATTTGATAAGATTCTAGATAGCTTCAAATTTCAGGATATTGGAAAAAGAGTAAGGTAGGAGAACTAGTCATATAAGATATAATCTATATTCTAACAGTATAATAGTTAAAATTAGGCCTTCCATTGACTTAAGAATAGATAGGTGATTAACAAGACCACAATGAAAACACAGAAATAAATACTGGATAGATGAATAGATAGATAGATAGATAGATAGATAGATAGATAGATAGATAGATAGTTGGATAGGTTATATACATATATATTAAAATGAAATGGGTACCAAAACTCTTTCCATAAGTAATTTTGAAACCAATATTTAACTATTCTTTTAAAAATCAATTTATTTACAAGTCGTATATAGGGGAGGAATTATTTTTCCTTTACCATTTGAGGATTTTTTTTACTTCTCTATTAATTAAATTGATATAAGACAGATTAACCAGAGAAAAACATATTTAATTATTTATATTCAGGATCCCCATTAGAATATGAGACCCATAGGCATAAAAGAACTGAGGCATATATTGAATTCTGGGTTAAGGAGAAGGAAGTAGTGGTCTAAGACTTAAGAGTATATGAATGATAGTTTATAGAAAATAGGAAGAGCAGAATGTTGGTAAAGAAATGTTTGCAGTTCTGTGCAAAGAACATGTGACTCAGGAATTTGATCTCCAGGCCCTTCTGAATTTCCCCCAGCTTGCCAACCCAGCCCATATTCTGTGTAGTTTTCTCCAGTGGTGATAGTTCTCTTCTGGGACAGGCTCTCAATGTAAATTCTTTTAGGCAGTTAAGGGGGAGATAAAAGCTCTTCCTGAGTCTTTTGTGCATCGATTGACCTTAGTTCACGGGAATCCATATGCCAAAGTGACACATTTTGGGGAAGCTTATTCTGAACCCCTTCATTAATTTCAGGTAGATTAAAGGGTTGATAATAAACTAAAAAGCTAATTAAATATAATTAAGACACTATTGAGAATTTATATTATAAAGACAGGTTTGACTACATAAACATTTATGTAAATTTAAAAGAAAATAATATGAAGAAGTAAGACTATTATATACAAAACAAAGAGGAAAAACTAAACAACAAATTAGGGAAATATTTGTAATACAGATGATAAAGCAGTGATGTTATTAAAATCTAAAGGCATCATAAAAATGGTATTTTTACAAAAGTAAAACTCTAATAGAAATAATGGGCAATAAGCAAGTAGAGACAAATTACACACACATACAAGCATGAAGTAAATATGGATAGCAGTTATTCGGAGGAAAAAATATCAACTGCAGTTGATATCAAACACAGTTACATACATAAAAGGGAAATACAGTAAAACCTTGGTTTGTGAGCATAATTCTTCCAGGAAACATGCTTGTAATCCAAAGGACTTCTACCTCAAAGCAAATTTGAGGAACCATTGGCTCAGATGGGATCAATGCGATGTTTGGCGTCATGTACCACTCCTATTGTAAGATCTCACTCATTTATCAGGATAAAATTTATTAGAAATGCTTGCTCGCCTTGCAGAACACTTGCAGAAAAAGTTACTCTCAATCCAATGTTTTACTGTATTTTTCACCTATCAATGTTCTTAAAATGCATATTTTGAAAAAGTAGCTAAGCTCTGACAAGTGCAAAGTAATTAGTTGGTAATTCTCTCACAAAAGTGATGAGTATGTGAATAAGGGAGAATTTCTGAAAAATAATCTGATAATTTCTATTAGAAGCCTTAGATATGTTCATATTCTTTAGCTCAACAGTTTCATTTCAGTGTTTAAAAAATTCATGGGAATCTATTCTAAAGAAATAATCATACATGTAGATAAAAGTACATATAAGAACTGAAATCATGTATGTGTTAATAATAGTAAAAGGGTTAAATATAAAATAATGGTCCAGAAATAGAAAAATAAAATAAAATTAAAAATGTTAAAAATATTTTATTATGGAAATTTAAATATCACAAAAATAATACACTGAAAAAATGCTTAGATTACAGTATTGTATTTGAAAATTTTAAATTCATTATAGTTTTATGGATTTTATATTTTTATTATGGGAAAAAAGGCATTTAATGACATGCATTGAAACATACCCATAAATACAGACATCAAAACATACAGTTGCCAGAAGGAAAGTGAGATGGGCAGAATGGGTGAAGGGGAGTGGGAGACCCAGGCTTCCAGTACAGAATGAATAGGGATAAAAGGTACAGAACAGGGAATACAGTCAATGGTATTGTAGTAGTTGTATGGTGACATCTGGTAGCAACACTTGTAGTGAGCATAGCATAATGTATAAACTCATCAAATAACTATATTGTACACCTAAAACTGATGTAACATGATGTACCAAGTATACTTCAATTAGAAATGAAAATGGTTGGTGGATAGTGGGATCCAGATTTATCAGTGTCAGATTAGAAATTTTCAGGTACAATAAGGAGTCTGGGATGATTCATGTGACAATGGGTTAGAGTTGGAGACATCTGAACTTTACAACTGTCTACTATCACCTTATGTATAGTTTTAATCACATCTCAGATTAAAACTGAAATAATAAATAAATAAATGTTAATAAATGATCAGGAATTAATACATATCAGCTAACAATGAATGCATTTCTTTGCCATTTTTCATCCTTTCCTCTCTTTGTTTTCTTTATCCTTATCGTCTCCATTTTTTATCCCTTATTTCCTAAGTTTTTTACAGTTAGCGTAAATTTATTTTATAATTAGAAAATGTAAAACAAAAACAAGGAGACTGCACAGAGAAGAGCATAAGAGAATTTACTTCATAGGGAGACAGATAACATTGTTAGGTTAATGACAAGATATTACTCATTCCACCCTAGATAACACCCCCCTCACACACACTTACCTTCTGTGACACATATATGATTTTTTCCCCCTCCTACCACACTGATTGTGCCAACTCAGTCTCCTGTGGTCTGTCTTTCATTTCCTCAACCACTAAATCTTATTGTAAATCAAAGCTGTCTAGGAATTCCTCCCTACTTTATATATATCCTTGGGACATCTTAAAGTACTTTCATGGCTTTCAAAACTGTCTATATACTGAACATATGTGTAGCCTTGACCTCTCCCCTGAAAATGAGGTAAGTATACCTAACACTACTTGACATAATCATTTGTATATTTAATAGGTGTCTCTAACTTAACATGTGCAACAGCAAAATTCTATCATCCTCAAACTATAAAGGGCAATTCTACCCTTCTGGTGGTTCTAGACAAAAATAAGAGTTATTCTTGACTTCACTCTATAGTTCACCAATACTGCCATCCAACTAATTATCAAATCTTGTTGCTTTTATCTTCAAAATGTATCCAAAATTAACCATTTGTTACAACATCAACTACTGTTACATCATAGATCTGAGTTGCAGTTAGCTCTCACATGTGTTATTTCAGTAGCCCCTAACTGGTGTTCATTCTTTCAGACTTGTACTCACAGCACTGGTGACTGGCTACAATATGGCTATACATCTTTTTTGATCAAATAATCAAATGGCTTCCATGCTACTTAGAATAAAGCCAAGTTCCATATGATGGGCTACAAGATTAGGCACCATCCTCACTTCTCTGATGTCACCTTTTACCACTTTTTTTTTTATTTTTAATGGTTTTTATTTCTTTTTGAGAGATAGAGACAGTGCAAGAAGGGGAGGGTCCCATTTCATTCACTTTGTTGTTTTTTGTCTCTGCATGGGGAAATTCATACCTTCTCTTCATAAGCTTTTCACAAATTTTCCTCAGGATATGCTCTGGAAGACTTTCAAAATTAGATTATCTCTGGAAAGAAATTAAGTCTATGGATTCATATATTGAAAAAGAGCTAAAATATACTCAAAATCTATAGATATTTTCGTCTTATAGTGTCCCTCCATTTCCCTCAATTTATCAATAGCAAACTTACTTTAGAAATTCTTTAGACTAGTCACATTAATTGCAAGGTGAGTCTTCATAATCTTAGCCTCTCTGTTTCCTGTATCCAATCTGGAAATCTTTCTTTTATGTATCTAAAAATATATACATTTGCTTTGAACAGCCTTTACTAAAAATTAAGAATTACTTATACCATGCTGTGATTTATAAGAAATATACATACTTGGTCATTCATATAACAAAAATATATTTCTCATATATATCTGGTTTTCATCCACAGTTCCTGGCTCACATAGCCTAAATCCCTTGGAAATTCCTGATCAGTAAAATCAATTGGAATATCTGTTGTTATATTTGGTCTATTGTCCCTAGTTCCTGAGAAAACCCTTCAGAGCCTTAAATGTGAAACAAGTGTGTTGTTATTCATAACAAGACCCTTTCTCCTACAACTGGATTTATGTTGATGAAGCTGACTTTTATAAAGCACTTAAGGATCGGGGAGAGGGTGGCTTCCAGGGGAAACAGCCCTGGCAAAAGAGGGTTGGAACTTTTCAAAGTCCAGCCTTCTGGGTTCCAGGAAGGGGAGAGGGGCTAAATCTTGAATCAATCATGAATGTCCAGTGATTTAGTCAATCATGTTTACATAATAAAACTTCCATAAAAACCCAAAAGAGAAGCTCCTGGGTGGCTCAGTCAGTTAAGCATCCAGCTTCCGGGTCGGAATCAGGTCATGATCTCACGGTTCCTGGGTTGAAGCCCCGTGTCGGGCTTTGTGCTGGCGGCTAGCTCAGAGCCTGGAGCCTGTTTCAGATTCTGTGTCTCCCTCTCTCTCTGACCCTTCCCTGATCATGCTATCTCTCTCTGTCTCTCAAAAATAAATTTAAAAAAACATAAAATACCCCAAAAGAATGGTTTGAGAGAGTTTCTAGGTTCACGAATCAGAATATTTTCATATGCCACTGTGCCAGGCCCGAATTTCCATGAGGACAGAAGCTCCTTTGTTTGGGAAACTGACCTCTGGATAGACAGAGTCCTAGTAAAAATTTTGCAGTAACGTGCATTTAGCATGGGCAAAGAGCTGAATTTGTACAGCTTATGTTAATTAGGCCACCTCTAACCTTCAGATCGACTGAAAGGGGCCCTGAATCAGTGTACAGTGTAAGGCCATGGTAGGGATAACTGCAAGGTAACATGAACGGGTCACCGTGACCATCCATGGCCGATGCATGTAGAAATGCTGAAGAGGCAGGTCTTCGGAGGATGAGATCACAAAAATTATAATTTATAAGGTGACATTAGTGACATGAGAATGAGTCACATTAGAGCATTCACAAGTGACAGGTTGGTGCTAACAAAGCAAACCGCAAGAGATTTTAAAATAAATGTTCAAAATAGTCGAGATAAAAATGAAGAGCGAAACCCACAATACAGGACGAGGGCAGTTTTACAATGGCTGCTTTGCAAACAACCAACAGATTCTGGAAACCGAGTAAGCAGTATTTAAAATAAAATAATGTACAATAAAAACAGTAATTGGATCCTGATGGTAATTTGAGGTTTCTCTTAGTAGAAACTGATTAAAAAGAAAGTTCCAGGATTCTGAACATGTAATTGTGTCTGTGTGTGTGTGTGTGTGTGTGTGTGTGTGTGTGTGTGTGCAAGACTGTTTTCTGTGTATAGGTGAAAAATAGACTTTTACTGTCATAGAGTAGATAAATAATGGGAATCACCTTGAAAACAATTAGTTGCCATCTCCCTTTCTAAAAATGAGAAAAAACACAATTCTAGATTCCAGAAACTATCCTGGACATAAATTCTGCTATAAAATTTAGTTTTGAGCATCAAAAGAGAATCTAAAGAAAATCACATATTTTGATTTCCAGATTTTTATTTCTTGGATTATGCTTTCCATAAAGAGAGACTTTTTGAGAAAGCTTGCTGAATCATCATTCACTCTTTGGAAGTAGTGGGCATGTTGTTTTCATAAATGAAATATATATTTTTCAACGTTAGGCCCATGAGACACGTATAGAGGCCCAGCCTGGCTACACGCTTTCCCTCCTTTGAATCTTTGTAGCCTGGAATTAATTCTGATAATCACCTTGAGGTGATTCCCAGTAAGTCAGTCAGCCTACCAAACGTACATCTTATTTCCTCTGTACATTCTACTCCCTAGAATAAGGCCATAAGTTAGATTTTTCATATTTATATATGTGATTTTTATTTATATTTATTGAACATTTAAATGTTATTATACATAGATATAAAGAGGGTGAATCACACTACCCCTGCTTAATAACTTTTAGTGAAATACATTCTTTTAGCATCTAAGAAGAGCATTTGATTACAAAGCTGCAGCAACTATTAAATGATTTTTTTTCTCCTAGATTTACTTTCTGCCTCGTCTGGCTGATGATATTCCCTTCAGTGATTTTAATTAGTCTTTCCCAAGGCATGTGGCTACGGAACACTTTGTATAAAATAAAAGAAGTAACACCTATAGAATAGGTTAGTAGAAATGACTTCGACTGCATTGCTGATTCTTCAAGGCTCTAAGAATCACTTCAGGGGAGAATTGCTAATTAACGGTACCAGTAGTCCCCTAATCGAGTGACAGATTGGGTACCCGAGGGCTAAATCAGTGGACGAGAATATAATCACATGATTTTAAATCTGTATAGTACATTTTCTGATACTTAAATGATCTTTGTTGCATTGGCTCGAAGCTATTTAGATGTATGATGAAGGATATCTTTAAAGAAATAAAAATTAAAATAGGAATCATTGCCATGCCTTAGACTATTATTGCTATCAATATTTTCTTATTCCTTTCCATTTATATTCCCTCCCCCACACAATGGCTTTACTTTAATTCTTAAATCTATAAATTTCTACCAAGAAGACTTTCTAAACAAAAATGAATGGATTAGTCTCCATGCTTCATCTTGATTAATTCATTCTCTTAATGAGTAGAGTTTAACCATAATATGAAAGATCAGGAAAATTTTTAGTTTTATCTCCAGCTTTTAAGTTTCATATTTTCAAATAAAACTTAAGAACACTCTTTCTTTAAGTACCAGCCATTTTTTGAACATGTAGGTAGAATGTGAACTTAATGCCCAACAGATCTTAGGAAATTGATCTTTCTTTCTTTTTTAAAAACAATTTATGGGATTCTATCCTTAACTGAGGCAGAGCACATGTAAGAAGTTTAGAACATGCTGGTAGAACAAGAATGGCAGCTGGTGATTCCATTATTACTGAAATATAGAGCTACCAGATAAAAAGATACAAAGATATCTTCTTTTGAAACTCAATTTGTTTGGGGGTTTTCTATGCAGGAAATTTAAAAAAGTATATGTATCATATATCATATACATATGTATATCATATACATATGTATATCATAAACATATGTATAAATATGTAACACATATATTGTATTTACATAAATATATATACTATATAAGTAGAATATTATGTATAATGAGTTTTTTTAAAGCCTGTATATAAACCTAACAATACAAAATATATTGTACTCTATAGATGACCATGTTGTTATTTATATTCTTACATATTTTATATGGACATTATTACATATTAATACATATCTTATATGCACATTTTGGTGGGTGGGGTCAAAATTATTAATGTGTTATTCAGTCTTTGTTTTCTCTTTGCTCCCTGAGGTTCTGACCTAGTCTGGTTCTCCAGACTTGCATGGCAAGGATTGTGGAAAGACAAAAGAGTAGAAAGGATGAACACAATTCACTCAGAAAATGGCCAGAGTAAAGGATGAACTGCTTTCCATTCAGCATAGCAGAAGGCATAGCAATCAGTTAGAAGGAGGGATTGGGGGAGCACCTGGGTGGTTCAGTGGGTTAAGGGTCCCACTTCCTCTCACAGTTGGAGAGTTCGAGCCCTGTGCAGGGCTCTGTGCTGACAGCTCAGAGCCTGGAACCTGCTGCAGATTCTGTGTTTCCCCCCTCCCTCATTCCTCCCCTGCTCGATCTCTGTCTCTCTCTCAAAAATAAACATTAAAAAATTTTTTAAAAAGGAGGGGTTGGGAAGAGATGGGAAAGTGAATGGAAGTAGGAGGGTGAGGGCCTCTCAGTAACTTCCAAAGTATCAAAAAAAAGACATATTTTTGATAAGAATTTCTCTGGACAATATCCTTGGATGTCATCTAATCTTATTGAGATATGAGTGCAACAATTGGCATTTATCTAGCTATGAATTTCGATCAGATAGCCTTTGTTTTGATACAGTCAGTCACATATTTGTTCAAGCAGAGTGGTGATATTAGTGGCACCACCTCCTACACACCTTCTCCAAGACCAATAAGTAGAGCTTATAAGGCACAGCAATATACATTAAGATGTTATATGAAAAATCACACTGCACTCTTTGCAAAAGAAGATGATAGTTCTATAAATACTTTTATTATTTGGAATCATTTACTAATTTTTATTAAGCAGTATTATTTATGTTTTGGCATTTTCTGGCTCTATTAAATAATTCTTAAGACAAGATTATGGCAGTATGCCCCAGGAGGGGATTAATAAGAGAGCATAACAACATGTTGGATGTGGAGATGGATTTAAAGCAATTCACGATATTCTTAAATCCCTTTACCTTGCAAGGTGCACAGTCTGAGTATATTGGTTTTTTTTTTTTTCAGGGACATTAGGGCAAAAAAGAACATGAATATTTCCTTTAATATTTATTGAGTAACTAGAGGGGGGAAAAAAGCAAGGAGAAATCATTGGTATTTGGGTGGCAAGGAGCACAAAACCAGGCATTTTAATTTTCCTGATAAGACCACCAGAAAGCTCATTCCTGATGAAATGAAACTTGCTTTTTGGGTCTAAGTAAACAGTTTCTTCGAATCATTAATGACCAAAAAGTCTGAGTCAGCTTTAATTTATTTAAGACTTCAGATTTAAAATGCTATTGCAAAGGTGACTGCATATTTATTTAAATGATAATAAGGGATAATTTTAATTACTGAAAAGAATCACTTTATATTATTATTGATGTCATGTGCATTGAAACCACCATTTTCATATTATAATGGATAGAATAATATTTAATATACTTTGAATTATAAACTAAATTCTCTTGAACTTGGAAACATTTATTTGCTCTCCCCTTTTGGCAAAAGAAATCTGACATTCTGAGTTAGTCTGATGATTGCGTGGGGAGAATTGCCGCTGAACTTCCGGCTGTTCGAACTACTTCTTAACAGCATTCAGGGTAATCTATGCACGCGTGGCATGGAGATGGATCCTAGTCCTGTAAACAGTGTTCAAAGCCGATGCCTTGTGCTGGAAAGTGGTTCCGGCCACACAAATCATAGATACCATAAAAACTGCTTGACAGGAGAGGTGAAATTGATAGGAGATTACTACTCAGAGAATGATTGACAGCAAGACAATGCAAAACATCTGACTAGGTAAATGCAGCCCATAGGGGACTGCTTTTGCAATCCCCAAGAAATGGTTTCTATTAGAATAAATAGGAAAACACTCTTAGCTTAGAGATTTCTCCTAAAATGACTAATTATGAGAAAGGGAGGGAACACCATATACTGAGGGATAAAGGTGACCTGGATTTTGCTTCCTATAAGGTAGTGATTCTCAGACCTGTGCATACATCACAGTGATTAGTGGTGCTTATGAAGCATGAAGATTCTTCATCCTCATCGCAGACCTAGAGAATTATAAACTCAAGGGTAGAGCCTCGGTCTCAGCACTTTTAAAAAGTCCCACAGATGATTGTGATAAATAGCCAGGTTTGAGAACTACAACTAAGGAATACTTTAAATCTTAAATATTTAGCATGTATCCAACAAAACATCTATGTTTATCATCTTCATTTCCTCTATACTATTGACTTTATATTAACATACATTAATACCATATAACATAGCATAATACCTTCCCTTTTGTATTATCATGGTGCACACTTTCTAATCTCTAGGACAGATGGAGTAATATTTCTCTTTTCTAGTAACTTCAAATATCACCCATTATCTAAAGACCGAGAATCTACCTCCCTTGATCAAATTTGGAATATTTGATAATTTTCTCCATTCTTTCTTTAAATATTTATTGTATAAGATAAGCAGCATTCCATGACCATGCACAGAACTTTCAAATAAGGTGGTTGGAATGGCAAGAATATCCATCTCATTATTTTTGTCAATGATTGTATCCTGGGAATAAGAGATATCTGAAATTATCTCGAAATTTAAACTAGAAACACACACACACACACACACACACACACACACATCAAAGAGTTAAGAATGAATATTTGGGGCAGTGTATCAAAGTAGTTAGGATAATTGAAAGGATAATAAAATTAGAAAGGGATAGCAGGCTGAAATTACTTAAAACAAACAGAGGAAATAAAGGCCAGATGAGGAAATTGTGCTAGCTCAATGGAAAGATGGAGGCAACTGAAATTTTGTTACAAGATTTTTCTGCGGGCACCTGGGTGACTCAGCCGGTTAAGCACCCAACTTCAGCTCAGGTCATGATCTCAGTAGTTCATGAGTTCTAGCCCCACATCAGGCTCTCTGCACAGACCCTGCATCAGATCCTCTGTCCCCCTGCCCTCTACCCCTTCCCCACTTGTGTATGCATGTGCATATCCACTCTCTCTGTCCAAAGTAAATAAACATTAAAAAAAATTTTTATGTCTTTTATTTATTTTTGAGAGACAGAAAGAGACAGTGCGAGCAGGGGAGGATCAGAGAGAGACGGAGACCCAGAATCCGAAGACAGGCTCCAGGCTCTGAGCTAGCTATCAGCACAGAGCCTGACGCGGGGCTCGAACCCACGAACCGTGAGATCATGACCTGAGTTGAAGCTGGCCATCCAACTGACTGAGCCACCCAGGCGCCCCAATAAACATTTTTAAAAAATTGTTCTGGAATTGTGCAAAAGAAGCCTAAATTAATGAGTTATTGCTGTGTTGGAAATGAAGATTATTGGCTTTGAAATGAAATGGCATAAGAATGTAGACTTATTCACATAACATTTTAGGATGATAACAAGAGTTTAGGTAAAGGGTAAAACAGTGAACAAGAGTCTAAAATGTTCTCAAAAAGGAATATGTGGAAGACTGATGGAGGCAAAATTGCCAAGGAGGTATAAAATGATGCAATGTGGACTTTAAATAAGGAGTAGATTTTGAATATGTAGAATAATTTTCTGAAATGGAAAGTGACAATGAAGATAATTCCACCATTTTGTCTTGGTTCTAATATGGATGCATAGAAAAGGCAATTCTTTATCATTAATAAGTTTCAACATGTCAGTAAACACAAATTAATCATTTATTATATGATTTAAACTGTGGTATGTTTTACAAGGGGGTTGGATAAACAAAAAATAAAACTAATATTTTACCTCTAAGATGAGTTTATAATCTAGTTAGAGAGACAGATTTTCACACATAATAATGTATAGACAAGAAACTGAAATAAAAGTAGTTGAAAATATTGATTATATCTTAAATATAAGACCATTTTGCACATGGATTCCAAATCACAAATCTGCTATGATGATGTAGAAAACCCATATTTAAGCCCAGTTCAGTGACACAGGAGATATTTGATTCCCAAAGCAGGAAGTTGGAAACAAAATCTATAAATTTATAACTCATATCTGTTATTATTTAAGTAAAAATATTAAAGGCTTACATTGGTTCTGCAGGTAAAATTAGATTTTATCGTGATGGAAAGACCTTACTCGACAAAGCCAAGAAAGCATAGAGCAAGAGGGTGAATGGATTCTCACCTTGATTAATTTATCATATTAAAGAGAAACTAAAGACGAAATTTATAAATTTTACTTGTTTGGACTAATAAAGAGAAAAAGAACCCCAGAATGTATTTAATTTATTATACGCCACTCATAACTTATTTTAATACACATAACTATTTATAAAACATCAACAGGGGCGCCTGGGTGGCTCAGTCGGTTAAGCCTCCGACTTCGGCTCAGGTCAGATCTCACGTTCGTGGGTTCGAGCCCCGCGTCGGGCTCTGTGCTGACAGCTAGCTCAGAACCTGGAGCCTGCTTCCGGTTCTGTGTCTCCTTCTCTCTCTGACCCTCCCCCTCTATGCTCTGTCTCTCTCTGTATCAAAAATAAATAAAACATTTAAAAAAAATCAACAAACATACAAAAATGTAGGTGCTATTGGGCTAGTAAGTATCAAAACTAATTAATGGGGCCTTTGAAAATGATTCACATCAGGCTTGGCTTGGCTTACCTCTTTCATTAATTATTTCATGCAACATTTAAACAGCTCCGTTATTATTAAAGTTTAGTGGAGGAAACCAATTACAAAATCACACAAGCAAATGTAGAATAGTAATTGTGTCAAGCCAGTCCTGAAGAAGTTGTGCTTGAGCTGACATTCTAAAGGATGAGAAGGAACTAAAAAAAGAAAGAGACATGACAAGGTGTTAAGTTCCTATGGTTCACTGGAAAACACCCACAGTGACTGGTCACAGAGAGTGGGGAGGTTAGTGTGAAATGAGATGAACAGGAGGTAGGGCAATAACTACATAGGATCTTTTGGGGCATGTCCAATATATTTTACTTCCTATTTGGACAAATCAGAAATCGTTAATATCAGTTATCACTGAATTCAATGACTGCATAACAAACAAGAACACAAATCTCAGCAGCATCTAATGGTAAGATTATTTAGCTCATACAATATGCTTTTGGGGGGACTGGGTATGAGAGGGGCAGTTAAAATTGCTCCTATGTCTCTTATTCTTGTTTTGGCCATGGGCTTGCCTGAATGGGTTCTTATATTGATAACAGAGGCACTAGAAGGCAGGTGGAATATCACAAGTCTTCTGAAGACCTGGGCTTAGAACTGGATTATGTTTACCTCTGGGTTCAGTTATTGGTCAAAGCAAGTTGTATGGTGGAGACAAATCCAACGGGTGGGGAAATATACTCCACTCCTTTTCTGGGGAAGGAGAATTGGTGAAAAATTCTGAATATTAATCTAATGTAGCACACTATGGGAAAGGTTAGATATGCATATATGTGTATATGCTTGTGTGTATAAGAAAATGGGGAGAGGGGAAAGAGGAAAAAAGGTAACATGATAATATTACCTTTTAAACATTTATTTAAAATGGAAAAATAAGTTTTATCTACTTATCTACTCAACTTCTATCTAGCTTTCTAGCTATCTATCAAGGGACCACCTGTAGTACTCCTGGTGAGAAATAATGTTTCTTTGGACTTCGATGAGAGAAGTGGTGAAAAAGGAAAGTGAATGGACTTGGAAGATATTTAAGAGATACAATCAACAAGACAATGATGCCTTGATTATAGGGATTGGATCATAGGAATTTTGTGAAGATGGTGGTAAGTTTTGTGGATTGACAAATTGAATATATGATGGTGCCATTCATTGGAAAGAAAATAGCACAAAAGGGTCAGATTTAAAGACCTGGGTCATATTCAAAATGTTCTGCTTCAGAAATATATGATCAAAAGGGCTTTGGGCACATCCAGAAAGAGATGTTAATCAGAGAACTGGATTTTAAGATTTGAATCTTAGAAGGAGATCTCTGCTGGGGATAAAAAATTTTGACTAGATGAACTCACCCAAGAACACTAAGAAACACTGATGAGCTAGATCTTCATGAAAAGCCCACATAGAGGAAGGTTGGTCTACAGAGAAGTCAGAAGAAACAGTTTAGAAGGTAAAAGGAAAGCCAAGGAATAGTTGTGTCATTGGAACCAAGTAAAAAGTGTGCTTCCAAAGACAAGCAAAGAAACAAAGATCAAAGGCTGCTCTCAGGTCAAATAAAATGAAAATGTAAAGGTATTCATTCAATATACAGATTTGCTGACATAATGAAAAATTAGGCTTAAAATTGATATATACGGTGGTAGCTTTTAGGTAAAAGGCATTTTACCTTTTACATTGTATTTAATTTTACTGTACAAATCACCAGTGCCACCCACCTCCAAATAAAGAATAGAAAAACAAATCAAACCAATCAACAAACAAAAAAAAATCCAGGACTATGCACCTCCATGTCCGTGGGATTTCATCCTTCTCTCCTCCCTAATTCCTTCTTATGTAAAAGTAAACACTCTATAAAATCTTGCTAAAGCTAAAAACAGTATGTGCACATAAAAGGCACAGAGTAGTGTCTTAAGGGAATGTCACATCCCTTTAAGAGCAAGTACAGAAAATAGTAGCATGCCAACAGGAGCAATTGACAGTATGTAGAAGATCTTCTTTTGGACAGCAGCATAGAAGATGTCAGTTATGTGAGTGAAAAAAAATGCCCCTATAAAACACAACATAGGTGAAGTATTAGGTTGAAGTGTTAGATGTGTAAAATCATACATATTAAGTTCTTAGTATATTAAAGTGGGTGAGGGCTACCTTCAATTAAGAGGTCAACTTTCTCAATGTACCTTTTTAAAAAAATGTTTAAATGTTTATTTATTTTTGAGAGAGAGAGACATGTCATGAGCAGAAGAGGGTCACTATCTGAAGACAGGCTCCAGGCTCTGAGCTAGATACCAGCACAGAGCCTGAAGCGGGGCTCGAACCCACATCTGTGAGATCATGACCTGAGCTGAAGCTAGACGCCCCACCGACTGAGCCACTCAGGCGCCCCAAGAGGTCAACTTTCTGTTTTAAATTCGTCTACATTAGGGCTTCTGTGTGGCTCAAATCAGTTAGGCATCCAACTCATGATTTAGGCTCAGGTTGTAATCTTACGGTGGTGAGACTGAGGCTTGCACTGGCCTCTTTGTTTTTGACTACAGAGAGGCTACCATGATCCTTTTGATACAAATGATATAAATGCTGACTATGAATACCTGAAATGTTCACTAGACTATGTTTTATGTTCTACATGATTTGGATTCACAGAGAATGTTAGAACAGAGGAATAGGGTACTGCCTTTTTCCCAGACTATCAAAGTTAAGACTACTCAGAAAACATGCTGACACACACAAATCTTTACAATTCTATCAGAAACCAGTATGTTGAAATGCTCAAAATTTTTGTGTAATAGAGCATATGGAGCAACTCAAAGAATTTAGTTTAAAACTCCCCACGGATGTATGTTTATATCCATGATAATAGCATTGTGTATTATAAAATATATATTAGATTCTTTAAAATGATATCCAATATATAAAAGAGCTACATAGTACTAAAAGACTTTTTCATGCTATATCTCAAGAACAAATAAGTGGTGTTGAAAAAATATATTTCATAAAATAATTTCTCAACAAAACAAGAGACTTCAGTGTTTTATTCCATATTAATTCTGACCTGCCACATGGCAGGTAGATAATACTTTAGTCAGAAGCACTGGTGGGTAATATGTTTAGAGGCTGAAGAACACTTTCCACTTAATATAGAGAGACTATAGAGAATGTCTTCAGCTTAATACTTTGGGGTTAAGAGGAGGGGGATTCAGGTTAATTCTTAAATCTTTAAAAAAAATTTATGTTTATTTTGGAGAGAGAGACAGAGCACAAGCTAGGGAGAGGCAGAGAGAGAGGGAGATACAGAATCTGAAGCAGGCTTCAGGCTGTGAGCTGTCAGCACAGAGCCTCACATGGGGCTTGAACTCAGGAGCTGTGAGATCATGACCTGAGACAAAGTTGGAAGCTTAACCGAGGAAACCACCCAAGCACCTCAAGGTTAATTCTTAATTTTGAATTTTAATCTCTTGAAATGCTTAAACTATGTAAATTTGCATTAGGTGGTTCTTAAAAGAGTTTGAGCCATTCACATATGATCTGTTGTGATTTTAAAAGTTTTTTGTTATTGTTTTACTTTTACTGATAGGGTAGAAGTAAACTTTGTCACATAATTTTAATATAACAGACGGGTACAACTGTTAATTTGAACACTAAACGCTTCGTTTAAGGTAATCATGTGGTTCCTTAGTTCAGCAATCAATTTCGGAACCTGAATAAACATTTATAACATTGTTTTATTTATGTCATCTTTGGTCATATTCTTCCATCCTTTCAACCTATATGTTGTGCATGTGCATCTTGGAAATGAATGATAGCTTCAGATTCTTTATTCTTACAACCTAAGAAGTGTTAAAAAATTTGTCATGTAAAACACTAATTCTGATTACACTAGGAGCACCTAAAGTTATTGGTATGTTAATTGAATGTGGTTTGGGGAAAAGTGTCATCTGCCTTACAGCATTCATTTGCATATTAATAACAAAACTTTGTTCAGTGGAGACATTTTCTGATTAAAGCGCTAACATAAGAACTTGCTTGGAGATTATATGATCGCAAATTATGAACTGAAATAGTCATAATTTCTAAAGAAAAAGTCTTCTCAGACAAGCTATTTTCATAAAGGAGCAGAGAAACAGATTGAAACTACTGATACCACATTTATACCTACCAAAAGACTATGAAAGCAATGTTCTAAGGCATGTTACTGAACATTTCTGGTTCTTCTGAAAAAAAAAAAAGAGAAAAGAAAAGAAAAGAAAATCCTCCCTTAATATTATAGAGCTTTATGGTGGCTAAGTAAGGTTACCATGTGGTCTTGTGGGAGGGGCTCATGTGAAAGCTTTTCCCCAAGAGGTGGGCATAAGGTTGGGAATCCTGGAACACACTCCCACGTGGACAGCAAGTGGACAGCAATGACTACAGGGCTCAGAAATAATGAAACTGCTACGTATATCTGGAAATCTTCCCAACCTGTATGTCTAGAGCTTACCAACAGACTCTCTTACAGATTCTATATTGGAGAGTTCCATTTCTAATTTCCTTGGTCAACTTCACTCCATTTAGATTTTTAAATAAATGTGTAAAATCATGTAGATTATACTGATAACTTCTGCAAAAGTTTTCAGAAAGCTATGCTCTCTAGAAAGATTTCCTTTTTTAAGAACCTTCATTATTTAATCCAGCTGCTTCAGACTCTGCTTTGCAATTATGTAGTTTCCTTTGGTTGAATACACACTCATTTTATCTCATGAAGATCATAATTTTGTATAACTACATTGTGGTTTTGTAATTTGTATTATATAACATTCCTTGGTATTTTATATCCATTCATTTTTACATTCACTCTTTTATTCTTCTTTTGGAAAAGGGGATAAAGTTTGTACTCAATTTGCAATAGTTTATAGTTGCAAATATATGAGCATCAGCATAAACTATTAACTAGTATCCTGTGGGGTTTTATTAGGTATCATTATAATGTGGATTATATTTTTCTTTTCAAGTTAATTTCCTTCAAAATGAGCATAAGATAAAAAAATAAGTTTGACTCTCCAATTTATAATTAGGTTTTGACAAAGAAGATGATACTAATGACCCAACAATTACTTATGGCGATATATTTGCATTTAAGCTTTCATTTTCTCTTACTTGTCCCTGGCATAATTCTATCAGGTAAGTCAAAAAGAAGAAATTAAACTGAAACCCTTAACTTAAACTTCTAAAGCATTGAGCCAAGGAGGGAAAGGAATAGGTAATACATGAAGTTCCAAGTAATATTATACTACATTTAGAAAATTATACACAACTTCCTGCTGGACATCTCTACTTGAGTGCCTCAGAGATACTTACATGCATAAAACTAAGTTTACTTTTTTTCCTCCTTCCCCAGACCAGTACATCGTTTCGTTTTCCCCTATCTTGTTGAATAGCACCATCAGGTACCTAGTTATTGATGTTAGAAAGCTGAGAATTGTTCTGTTCTTCCCTCTCATCTCACTGGGCATAAAACTCTATCTACTTTGCTCCTTAACACTTCTTGAATTCCTCCCTTACTCTCCATCTTTATTGCAACTGATTTATATCAGACTGTAATCACCTTCCTGCCTTCCTGTCTTTCACTAAAAGCCCCATGATGGGTTCCCATGCCTCTGATCTTATTTTTATCCAATCCAATTTCCTTGCTGTTGTAAGAATGACCTTTACAGTGCACAAATGTGACCATGCCATTTTTCTGCTACAAATCCTTCAGTGGCTTCTTTAACTTACAGGTTGAAGTTTTCAAAAGGCTTATGGCATGAAGAATCTTTTGTATATGAATCACTTCTACCTCCTGAGCCTGATCTCTTGCCATTCCTTCTGTAGCTCTCTAATCAGACCATACTTACTTACCTTCTTTATCACATAATCCCTTGTTTTCCTTCTGACCCTATGTATGTGTTTTTCTTTCAGCCTAAACATGGCTTCTTTTTCTGCTTAGCTAAGCCTTATTCCTCCTAGTTTGAAGATTTTTTTTACCCTTTTTCGCTACCCTTCTGGGTTTCCATTCATTTTTTATGAATTGCCGTAACATCCCAAATTTCATTTTATTTAGCACTAATTAACTCAAACCTTGAGTGCCTTCCACTCAATCTAAATATCCTGAACCCAGAGATGGTCTTTCATATTGTTCCCTCTAATTGCTAGCACACTACCTATCACATAGTTCAAAAACCAAATGTATTTGTTGAATGAGTGATTAAATGAAATTACCAGATTAATTTATGACTCATTTAATTTTCTTGGCTTTGCTGTTCAGAGATTTTTATAGCAAGGCAAACAAATTCATATGCAGCACAATTGACATGTGTGCCTGCCTCATTGACGAAGGATTCCACCTTGAAACCGTTCTATAAAAAGTAGAACAATGATTTCTACATTATATTCCTTACCACTCAAAATGTACGCAAGTTTAAAACTTCAGAAGTATCTTTTACTTTTTAATTGTTCACATTTGATATTCAATACATCTTTTTGATCATATCACCCAAATATCTTTTTGGAGGCTTTCCTACCTCTTCTCTTAATTCCTACCCCCCATTGTATTAGCTCTTGCTGATCATTTCTCAAGGATATTGGTCCCCCTAAATAGTTTCTCTTTCTTGGGTCTCACCCCAGGTTAAGCCAAAAAATACACTTATGCTGTCTAATGCCACTGTGGTCATAATTACAAATTTGAAATTTACTAATAATATTTCATACTTAAAATAATTCAATAGTTTCTTTTACACAGAAAAGTCAAAAATTTTAAATAAGGTATTACAGAGAAAATACCATAATCATACCAAATCAACTTCGTTTTTCTCTTGGGCACACAGCTGACCTTTATTTCTCAGATTCTGTTACTGAGAGGCAACATTTCAACTCTTGTGGATCTTGTATCATAGCACGGGTAAACAATTCCATCTCTGATG
Organism: Suricata suricatta; assembly: GCF_006229205.1. Classification (NCBI taxonomy): domain Eukaryota; kingdom Metazoa; phylum Chordata; class Mammalia; order Carnivora; family Herpestidae; genus Suricata; species Suricata suricatta. The sequence goes on along the minus strand of NC_043709.1, from coordinate 42,752,306 downwards.
AGATTCTGGAGCTCTTGTCAAAGCGCCTAGATTTACTCGCAGTGACTAACCCTTCTGACAACCACAACATCGTGGTTAAGAATGTAAGTTCTTAAACTACATATGAGTCATGGCTCTAATCTCACTACATATGGAAATTTAGGCAAATCATTTTCTCTTTCCAATTTTAGGTTTTCTCCTCTGGAAAATGGTAACAATTTCATTTTATGTTTTAAATTGAGCATATAATTAAAAGTCAGTAAAAGCTGGCTATATTATCTGTAAAACAGAGACAATGGTTCTTCTTGTGTATAGGGTGGAAGATAAAATAAGATGATTTATGAATGTGTACTTGGTATATTTTATGTGCTTAAGTTAATAGATGTGGTTGTTATTATTATCACTAATATGAATTTTTACTGTGGAAAATCCTGACAAGATATTCGATGATATTGACTCTAATGTTATTATAACTTCAAACAATTCTAAATCTTTAATCATGGTGATCTCTCAGCGCTCCAACAAAAGGATGCTTATATGAATGTCATCTATTTTTATTTTGGATGAACAAGGAATGAAGATGCATCATTGACCATTTATATCTGCAAATGTCACCCTCTTTCCCCAAAATTTGTGAACAATTAACAAAATGCAAATCGCTTTTTGGCTATGGACCAAGAGGTAGGAGGGAATGTTAGTCCAAATAATGTACAAATTGACCACTGTTACTTGAATGAATAAAATTTGCCCTGTATGCTGTATGTCTCCATTATAGTTGGCAGTGACTTCAAAATCCAAGTTATGTTTGGTTTATTTTGTAACTGGAGAATTTGATATTTTCTCAAAAAGCTATAATCTAAGATATAACTATATATGGAGAAAAAGAGGGAAAATGGATAATATGCTGTTTAAGTACATATAAGAAGACATTTTAAATCCACTTCAGACTCTGATGTTTCTAATTTTATGAGTCAAGAGACTTAAACCCTGTCATAACTACATGATTTTCACTTAGAGGTATATTATAGCATACTCAAAACTACAATTGAATTATGAATAATAGTTGTGATTTTAGAAACTGAGAATGAAAATGAAATAGTATAATATTTACTTCTCCTTAGAGTATATTTAGTCTAGTTAAAGCGTGCTGGCATAGATTTGAGCAGGTAATAATTGACTGTATTTTAAGGCTAGAGGCAAAGCCCAAGGTGCTAACTCAAGCAGGTCATTAACACACTGGTAAAAATGCTCATAGGATATATTTGTCTTTCTATTTGTACATTTTATATATTATATACATTGTTGAAGATGCTAAAACTTCTACTAAATAGTACAATTTGGTATTACTTGATAATTTATTAATATTATCTTATAAATCGACCATTTTTCTGTTTGTCTTTCATACTTAATTTTCCTCTTTATATCCACCTTATGTCTTTCAATAAAATGAATAACTACAGAATGGTTTCCACAACTTTGTTTTTAGATGCTGTAAAGTCTATTAGGCAAAAATATAACATTAGATCTCACAGAGTTTAGAAATTTATTTCTTACTTGCTAACTGCTTATTGCCGATTGAATTACAAATCAAATATTTGGCATTTTAAAGAATTGTCATGTTTATTTATTTTTGAGAGACAGAGGATGAGTAGGGAAGGAGCAGAGAGAGAGGGAGACCCAGAATCTGAAGCAAGCTCTAGGCTCTGAGCTGTCAGCACAGAGCCTGACACAGGGTTTAAACTCATGAACTGAGAGATCATGACCTGAGATGAAGTCATATAACTTAACTGAATGAGCCACCCCTACCCTTCAAGTTTTAGCATTTCGACAAGCAAGCCAATATATTAACTATTTTAAGAAATTAGAGGGCTATGTTTCTTTTTTTTTCTTTTCTGATTTGTTTAGTTACTTTTTATTTATATTTTTAAAATTTAAATCCAAGTTAGCTAACATATAGTATAATAATGATTTCAGGAAAATAATTTAGTAATTCATCACCTACAATAACATCCAATGCTCATCCCAACAAGCATCCCCCTAAATGCCCCATTACTCATTTAGCCCATTCCCCTGACACAACACCCCACCAGCAACTAACAATTTGTTCTCTGTATTTAACAGTCTCTTATGGTTAGTCTCCCTCTATGTTTTTATATTAATTTTGCTTTCCTTCCCTTATGTTCATCTGTTTCTTAAATTCCACATATGAGTGAAACCATATGATATTTGTCTTTCTCTGACTGATTTATTTCACTTAGCATACTACATACACTCTAGTCCCATCCATGTTGTTGCAAATGTCAAGATTTTGTTTTTTTAATCAAGTAATATTTCTCTATATACATATACATATATATATACACAAACATACACACCCCACATCTTCTTTAGCCATTCATCAGTTGATGGACATTTAGGCTCTTTCCATACTCTGGCTATTGTTGATAGTGCTGCTATAAACATTGGGGTGCACATACCCCTTTGAATCAACGTTTTTGTATCCTTAGGAGAAACATATAGGAGTACAATTGCTAGGTCATAGGGTAGTTTTATTTTTAATTTTTTGAGAAATTTCCATACTGTTTTCCAGAATGGCTACACCAGTTTGCATTCCCACCTGCAGAGCAAAAGGGTCCTCTTTCTCCACATCCCTGCAAAATCTGCTGTTGCCTGAGTCGCTAATTTTAGCCACTCTGATAGGGGTGAGGTGGTATCTCATTGTGGTTTTGATTTGTATTTCCGTGATGATGAGTGATGTTGAGCATTTTTTCATGTGTCTGTCAGCCACCTGGATGTCTTCTTTGGAATAGTGTCTATTCATGCCTTTTACCCATTTCTTCACTGGATTATTTGTCTTTTGGGTGTTAAGTTTGAAAAGATTTTATAGATTTTGGAGACTAACCCTTTATCAGATATGTCATTTACAAAAATCTTTTCCCATTTCATCAGTTGCCTTTTAGTTGTGCTGATAATTTCCTTCACTTTGCAGAAGCTTTTTATCTTGATGAGGTCCCAATTGTTCATTTTTGCTTTCCTTTCCCTTGCCTTTGGAGACATATCAAATACAAAATTGCTGAGGCCAATGTCAAAGAGGTTGATTTCTCCTCCAGGATTTTGATGGCTTCCTGTCTTATGTTTAGGTCTTTCACCCATTTTGAGTTTATTTGTGTGTATGGTGTGAGAAAGTGGTCCAGTTTTCTCAAAAGTGTTTGCTGAAGAGACTGTGTTTTTTTCCATTTGGATATCCTTTCCTGCTTTGTCAAAGATTAGTTGGCCATGTTTTTGTGGGTTCATTTCTGGGTTTTCTATTCTGTTTCACTGATCTATGTGTCTGTTCTTATGCCAGTACCATATTGTCTTGATAATTATAGCTTGGTAATATAGCTTGAATTCTGAAATTGTGAGGCCTCCAGATTTGGTTTTCTTTCTCAAAATTGTTTTAGCTATTCAAGTTCTTTTCTGGTTCCATACAAATTTTAGGATTGTTTGTTCTAGTTCTGTGAAGAATTCTGGTGTTATTTTGATAGGGATTGCATTGAGTATGTAGATTGCTTTGGGTAGTATTGACATTTTAACAGTATTTCTTCTTCCAATCCATGAGCATGGAACATTTTTCCATCTTTTGTGTCTTATTCAATTTCTTTCATGAGCTTTCTCTAGTTTTCAGTGTATAGATTTTTCACCTCATTGGTAAGGTTTATTCCTAGGTATTTTATGGGTTTTGGTGCAATTTTAAATGTTATCAGTTCCTTGATTTCTCTTTCTGCTACTTCATTATTGGTGTATAGAAATGCAGCTTATTTCTGTACATTGATTTTATATCCTGCAACTTTACTGAATTCATGTATTGGTTCTAGCAGTTTTTTGGTGGAATCTTTTGGGGTTCCCTATAGAGTATCATATGATGGGCAAAGAGTGAAAGTTTGACTTTCCCCTTGCAAATTTGGATGACTTTTATTTCTTTTCTGATGTCTGATCACTGAGGCTAGGACTTCCAACACTATGTTGAATAACAGTGGTGAGTGTGGACATCATTGTCATGTTCCTGACCTTAGAGGGAAAGCTCTCAGTTTCTCCCTATTGAGGATAATATTAGCAATGGTCTTTCAAATATGGCCACCATAATTTTGAGGTATGATCCTTCTATCTCTACTTTCTTAAAGGTTTTTTTTATTAAGAAGAGATGCATTTTGTAAAATGCTTTTCCTGTGTTTATTGAGATGATCATGTGGTTCTTATTCTCTTATTAATATTACGTATCACCTTGATTGATTTTTGGATATTGATCCGGCCCTACATCCCAGGAATAAATTCCACTTGATTGTGGTGAATAACTCTTTTAATGCATTGTTGGATCTGATTTGCTAGTATCTTGTTGAGAATTTTTGCATCCATGTTCATCAGGGTAATTGGTCTACATTTCTTTTTAGTGGGGTCTTTGTCTGGTTTTGGAATCAAGGTAATGTTGGCCTCATAAAATGTTTGGAAGTTTTCATTCCATTTCTATTTTTTGAAACATCTTCAAAGGACTAGGTGTTAACTCTTCTTTAAATGTTTGATAGAATTCCCCTGGAAAGCCATCCAGCCCTGGACTCTTGTTTGTTGAGATATTTTTGATTTGGTTGATTTCAAGTTTCAAGTGCATGAAAACATGCACTGTATGATCTCTATCTTTTTGTACTTGTTGAGAGCTGATTTATGACCCTGTATGTGATCTATTCTAGCGAATGTGCCATGTGCACAAGAGAAGAATCTGTATTCTGCTGCTTTAGAATAAATTGTTCTGAATATATCTGTTAAGTCCATCTGTTCCAGTGTGTCATTCAAAGCCATTGCTTCTTTGTTGATTTTCTGTTTAGATGACCCATCCATTGCTGTAAGTGGGGTTCTGAAGTCCCCTACTATTATGGTACTATTATCAATGAGTTTCTTTATGTTTGTGATTAATCGATTTATATATTTGGGTGTTTCTATGTTAGGTGCATAAATATTTACAATTGTTAGATCTTGGTGGATAGCCCCCTTAATTATGATATAATACCATTCTTCATCTCTTGTTACAATCTTTATTTTAAAATCTAGTTTGTCTGAAAAAAGTATGGCTACTCTAGCTCTCCTTTGATGACCATCAACATAACAGATGGTCCTCCATCCTCTTACTTTCAACTGCAGGTGTCTTTAGGTCTAAAATGAGTTTCCTGTGAGCGGCATATAGATTGGTATTGTTTCCTTATTCATTCTGACATACTATGTTGTTCGATTGGAGCATTTAGGCCATTGACATTTAGAGTGAATATTGAAAGATATGAATTTAGTGCCATTGTGTTGCCTATAGAGTTGGTGTTTCTGGTAATGATCTCTGGTCTTTTATAGCCTTTGTTGCTTTCAGTCTTTTTTGTTTTGTTTCGTTTTTTCTTCACTCAAAGAGTCCCCCTTAAAATTCTTTGCAGGGCTGGTGTAGTGGTCATGAACTCCTTTGGTTTTTGTTTGTATGGGGAACTCTTTATCTCTCCTTCTATCGTGAATTACAGACTTGCTGGATAAAGAATTTTTGACTGCATATTTTTCCAATTCAGTGCATTGAATGTATCCTGCCATTTCTTTCTGGCCTGTCAAGTTTCCATGGATAGATCTGCTGTGAACCTAATCTGTCTTCTCTTATAGGTTAAGGACTTTTTTCCTTTGCTGCTTTCATAATTCTTTCCTTGTCTGCGTATTCTGTGAATTTGACTATGTTATGCCTTGGTGATGGATGGTTTTTGCTCAATCTAATCAGAATTTTCTGTGATTCTTGGGTTTTAATGTCTGTGTACTTACCATTTTGGAATGTTTTCAGTTATAATTTGCTCACATAAACATTCTGTCCCTTTTTCTCCTTCCATCTTCTGGGACTCCTATGATTCAGATATTATTCCTTTATCATAAGTCACTAAGTTCTTTGTCTTGTACAATGATCTTTTGGTTTTGTTTTCTTCCTTTTTGCTGCTTCATTATTTTTCCTAACTTTATCTTTTATATTGATTTTATCTTTTATATTGATTCATTGTTCTTCTTCATCCTTGCCATTTTGCCATCCATCAAGATTGCATCTTGGTTATAGCATTTTTGATTTCATCCTGACTAGATTTTATATATCACCACAAAATGGTGTCTATGCTTTTTTCAACCATGGCTAGTATTCTTGTTATTGTAGTTATAAATTCTAGTTTAGGCATCTTGCTTATATCTGTTGTTTAAATCTCTGTCTGTTATTTCTTCTTATTATTTATTTTGGGGTGAATTCCTTTGTTTTGTCATTTTGGGGGAGGAAAAATTAAACTAAAAATTAAAAAAAATTAAAAACAAAACAAAACTTCAAATAAAGGATGGTAAATCCTAGATTTGTTATGGTCTGCTTGTTGAAAGAAGCCATATAGAATAGAGAAAAAAATTAAAGAGAAGAAAAAAATCTGAGAAAAACTTAAAAACAAAAAATTATATAATAAAATAGAACAAAAGAATATGCAGTAGAATAAAAAATTTAAAAAATAAAAAATAAAGTAAAAAAATAAATAAAAATTAAAATTTCTATTTCTGTATCCAAGAAAGAAAGAAAAAGAAAGAAAAAAGAAAATATTTTAAGCAAAAACTGAAGCAAAGGGTATGGATAAACGAACCAGCAAACAGAATGAAACCCAGTTTCTCCTAGAACTCAAACTATGAAGCACTCTATAGTCTGTATACTAAGCAGGTGGAGGGACTTATGGTGGTCTACCAGCATATCTAGGGGATGTGCTTGGAGGTGACAGTCTGCTGGGAGTTGGTACTGGCTCTGTTCTTGACTAGGTGGCACTGCTTAGCTTACTGGGTGCATGGGAGAGGTGGACATGGCTTCTCCCAGCTTTCTAGTGTCTGGCAAGGGAATTTTGCGCTTTCATCAACCTGCAATCAAGCACCCCTCCCTTGTCTCAGGCCTCTGTCCCACTCCTCACTTCTACCCTGTCCATGTCCAAACTGTCTGCCTTCCAGGAGGCATCTCCCACCAGAATTTTGTCTCAGATGGCATTGTATTTCAAAACCCCACACTTCAAAGATTCCTGTGGCTTGGACCCATGTCAACTCTCTGGGGGAGAGTCTTGCTGAGCAATGGCCTGACACTGGCTTACTCCAGAAAAAATTCCTGCTATCATGCAGCGGCAGAGGTTCAGGAATTAGGAAAATCATGACCCACAGCCAGTGCCAGACTTTCACTGTACTCTGGCATCTTTGTCCCAATTCCAGCAAATGTGAGTGCTCTCCAGGTTACACTGGGTCCTTTGCCTGTGGGGAGGCCATATGCCCTCTACCAAATGCTCTCTAAGCCAAAACTACCTTTCTCCATGTGGAAAATCACTTCTCCTCATGTAGGAAACAGACCCCTCAGACCATGCTGCCTACTTCTGGGGATTCACCCTACTTCCTCACCAGAGCGTTGATCTCTGAACCTTCAGACTCTGTGCTCCACTGTTTATAGAATTCTGATGGTATTGAAACCCTCTCATTTCTTCCCATCAATGGTTTTGGGGAGCAGGTTTCTCATTCAGTCTCCTGTGAGTTTTTCACTCTTTTTCCTCTCCAACTACTTTCAGGGGATTGCTTTTCTTACATGATCCTGATGTGCCACACTCTTCTTTCTCTTTCTCTGTCCTCTGTCTGAAAAAGCAGCTCCCTACCCTATGTGACTGTTCTCTCCCCCAGTTCATCTCTTCACAGTGTGTATCTGCTGAGTTCTGTGGTTCAAGTTATGTAGATTGTTGTGTTAATCCTCAGATCCATTTCCTAGGTGTGAAAAAATCATTTGATACTAATCTAGCTGTGTTTCAGGGACAAGACAAGCTCGCGGTCTCCACGATGTTCCACCATCTCAACTCCTCCCAAAGCTATATTTCTTAAACATGGAAATCTTGCCTGTAAAATTCAATTTATTAAATACTTATTGAAAATAAATCTTCCTCCTGGTGACTTTCCTTTATACACTACTGACTATTTTTCATCCTCTCTCATCTTTGCTGGAGCTTATTAGAGATTTTTAACTTCTTCATCTCATTCTCCTGGCACTTATGACTGTTTCATCTGTTTATGAAAACAAGCATTTCCTCATTTGAAGACTCCACCATTCACCTATTCTTGCACACCTGTATTCCTTATCTAGCTTAGCATCTTAAAGCCTTTCTAACTTCCTCAGGGGTGTTAGCACTTAACAATTTTTCTCTGAGGTCACAGATATAAATGTTTCAGGATCCAGGAATCTAATATAAATATAGTGGGTGTTAACTATCCTTAAAAGGGAGTTGCAGAGCCTATGGCAAGAATATAGAACACATTCCATCTAAATACATTCAAATTCAAAACTTATAAAACTTTGTACTTTTCTAACTAAACAAGAATCCCACTGTTGGGTGCCAGTCTGTAAACTCTAGCCATGGGATAAAGTGCAGATTCCTTATCATGTCCTTAAACATCTAGCCCCAGCCCTTAGACTCAGCCCATCTTCCCACCATTTTGTGATACACACAAGACTCCAGTTGCACCACAACTTTCACATCTACCTCTCTCCATCTTTTCTGTAAGACTGAATTTTCACCCACTCATCTCTTTGCCTTGTTTCTCTTTCCTGTCAATCTCTTCCATATCAGAGATTGCATAGAAAACTTCTCAGTCTTCAAGTCATTGTTCAAGTTTTCTCTCTCTTGAGAAGCATTCACTCAAATCACGCAAGTGACCTGTGACCCAATGGCTGCACAACGGTTACAGAATTTATCTAGTTACTTATTTATCTCTGACATCCCCAGTGTAAGACTGGCATTTCTTAAGTATGTGAATGTCTAGTATAACCTTAGAATATTTTGTTCTCATTACTTTTCACCTAGATATTGACACCAGTCTTTTGTATCAATTAGTTATTCCTTTGTGCTATAAGGTTTTGTTTGCCTCACATAATGAGACAAGAAAGGTCAACCACAGTGCCGTCAGAGAATATTACTTCTATCTTGTCAATTAGCCTTCATTAGTTTATACACGTTACCTCAAGGTTATAAGATAGCTGCTCCACTGTCATATCGCAGTCATATTCTGGGCAGGAAGAACTAGAATGGCCGAAAGTAAAAGAGTATGTGCCGGCTGGGGTAGTTCTCTTTGGAGGTTTTCTTTCTTAAATAATCAAATAGTTACTCCCAACTATATATACTTAGACAAAATTATGTTGCATGAACACTTCTAGCTGCCAGGAAGAGCTAGGAAATAGCAAATTTTAGTTGGTTCCATTTATATCCTGAATAAAATTGAGCTTTGCCAGTAAGGAAGGGAGGAATGACTGTTAGTTTCCTCATATGTCTTCTGATTGTCATTGTTCAACACTTTCTTGTGACCCTCATAGGGCTTTTCCACGTAATAAATTTGAATACACATAAATCAAAATGAGAGGGAAATTATGCGGGAAAAAAGAAACCACCAGGACAATTAAAAAGAAAAATGCAGAATGACAGTTTCACTTCTGGAATTCATTTAGGGTAAACAGAGGCATACACTTATCTTTGGAAGAAATGGCACACACAATAAGAACACTATATACCTAGTGCACTTGTTCATGTCATGACTGAGAAAGTCTCTTTCTGGAGTCCTAGTGGGGTTTAATTCAGTATTCTTGGTAGTATTGTTGCTCAGGATAATCTCATCTACACTTAGCTTGGCCTGTTTTCCATTTTCTCATATGTTTCTTTTTTTCTTGGTGATATCTAGCTAATTTGCTGCCAGCCAATAGGTAATAATGGATTAATATCATATCCAGTCTAAGTAACATATTAACATGTTATCAGAAGTATTGAAAGTTAGGCTTAAACACAAAGATATGAGTAAATTTCAATCCCAGGACAGGTCCATGGCAGAAATAACTGTGATGGATATCAACTCAGAGACAAGGTAGTAATCACATAGGTCAGCTTGTTTTGTTACCTTTGTTTCCAAAGATAACCCTTTGTTAGACATATCTAACATAGTTGACTTTATCTGAATTCTTTCCTTTTTGCCATAGTCTCACATTTAGGTGGACTTTTAAGCAGTGATAAACTTTTATCTGCTGTGTGTGACCATTTATATACCACAATTGAACAACCTCCTTTACTTTCTTCTCTTATGCTCTTATGTATAGAGCTCCTAGAAAGCATATACAAGCAAATTTTTTCACCTCCTACCCATTCCATTGACCATCAACCACATGGAATAAATATTTCCTGATGATTTCCCATTTTCTGGGAACTCTTTTCCTTGTTCAGATTGTTCCAGAGAACTCACACCACAAAGAAAACTGCCTTTTCTGAACATGCACGGATCAAGCCCTGGGAAATCCTGACCTTGCATTCTCTGCTGCAGTATCTGCAGCTGGATTATTGCAACACACTGATTACCAGTCTCCTGATGTCCAGGCTCTCATTTTTAATTTCTCATCTTCAGGCTATTTGAGATTTTTCTGAAACAAGTGTGTGAAACACATCATTCTCCTCCTTTATAAGCTTAAATCATCTCAGTTGTTTAAAATATGTAAGCATGGTATCAAAAGGTGTTCAAGTCTAGCCTATAAAATCTATAGAGAATAAATAGATTAGTGGTTACTTTGGGAGGGAGGGGGGATGGGGATTAACAGTAAATGTGCATGAGGGATCTTATTGGGTGATACAATGCTCTCTGACTTAAGATGATGCAAATTTAGTAAATTTGCTTTGAAAACATTGAATTGTTTTTTTTCACTTGAAATGGGTAAATTCTAGGATATGTAAAATATGCCTCAATAAAATTATGTCTTTTCACATGTACTTTGCACCTTTATTTTTTTATGCTTTTTATTTATTTATTTATTTATTTATTTGAGAGACAGAGAGAGACAGTGTAAGCAGGGGAGGGTCAGAGAGAGAGGGAGATAGAATCTGAAGACCGGTTCCAGACTCTGAGCTAGCTGTCAGCACAGAGCCAAGTGCAGGGCTTGAACCCATGAAATGTGAGATCATGACCTGAGCTGAAACCGGACGATTAACCAACTGAGCCACCCAGATGCCCCCATTACACCTTTCTTAATAAGACGATTTCTCAGTAACTGCTGTTTTCTGTTACTTTGAATTTGGACAATTCCTTGGAAAACCATATGGAAGTGGGTTTCAATGAATTGGATCACAGTTTCTTTCAAACCCATGAGCTGGACTGGAGGGATGTGTGGATAAACAAAGGGGAAATATTAGTGAAGGACACTTGAGATGAGGGCATAGTCACCTCTCACCCTTCAAGTTTCCTTCCATCTTTCCATGCACAACGTCTTCAGATTGTTCAAGTCTTCTTTACCAGGGAAATTTTCCCCAGACAAAATCTGTAAAAACATTTTAAGGTAAATATAAAAATATTGGCAGAGGTATGTATGGGACATAATAACTGCCTCCATCTCCCCTTTAGAGTCAGAAATTGAAAAAAAAATAGCCCTGAGACAAAATGTGGATTATGTCCTGCAGGCAGAATTTTTTCCTCCTATTCCCCCGACCTCAATGTCCACAGTAAAGTCTCAGCAAGAATCCAGGGCCCAAACTAGACATCACTAAACCAACTTCCTCCTTTTATGAGAGAAACTTATCATTGAGATCCCAAGGTTACATGAGCAGTGAGTTCTAGACTTCATATGTAAACACAGATAGTTGGACACCAAATGGTGTGTTCTTTGCAGGGGAAAAAATAATAGATGCTAACTATATCAGTACACATCGAGCTGTTGAGTGTGAATTCCTCCAATCTGCTGTTCATTCTTCCTAAACAAAAAAGGTAGTCCTGGAGAAGACCTTGTCTTCTTACTCGATGTGTTCCATGGTGTTGACTTAGAATATGCCTTTGAAGTTCCTGGCATTCAGAGCTTGCAGGTCGTGAAGGCAAAAGTCAGAGGTTTGCACTATTGTGGGAGAAGGCATCCTGTTTCTCAATGATAATACCTTGGTTTCCGGTAATGCTAAGGGACTACAGGATCCTTTTAGTGATGAAACACTGAAACAGGTACATTCAGGGTAGAGTGAACTAATTGAGAGAGATTTCTGGAAAGAAGTCATAAGCTTATAACCATCTATCTCCAATTGCAGGTCCGACAGAAAGGATAGGTACAGTGGCCTGCTAGGAGGCCAGGATTATTTTTCTCTATTCCTTTAGCTTATATAGAACTCTCAGAAGTCAGTCTTGCATATCTACATGGTTCAAAATTATCTTTGTTTTGGAGCTTTGTGTCAGATCATCCATTGTCTTCTTATTAAGAAAAATAAAACATTTTGCTAAGTAATATCTACAATAGCCACGTGCAATGCTTTTACACTTGCTTTTCTTTCTCATTCTACCTGATTTTTTTCCTTCTAACACTCAGCACATAAAAGCATGTTCCACAGCACTATACAAATGATAAATATCATCCCCATTCCTCTCGCTCCTCATTTCTTTGCTAAACCTCTGAAAGGGCAAGGTACCATTTTACACTGGCACTCTGTGTATTGCTGGCTCTGACGCATCTTCTCTGTTTCTGAGAGAAACATGGGAAAATAACAGGGCATCTTCTGGGACCATTTTGTGTCTGGGGGAAAAATATCCAGAGGTTGTCTGTAACCTCTAACAGTGCATTGTCCATAGGCATGGGGTGTTGAAAGAGCTATCTTTCTTGATTAGGAGGTACTTTCATTTGAATGGTCTCATATGTCCTCTTCTATACACAGGCGGCACTTATACTCCATCACGACTGTGACTACTGGGTTGTAACAACAAATATGATTTTATTTTGTTGAACAATTCTCATCATTGCCAATACTGATTCTGATAGTACAGAATGGCACAATATGAGATATTTGGAAGAGTGATTAAGTATATACACAACCGTTTGACTCTGTTATATTCACTTACAAGAAATAGGACAAAATGTGAGAAATAAAAGACAAAAAGTAAATGTGAGAAGACAGGAAAGTGCAGATAAAAACAGGAGGATAAACACAGTATGAGGCATGTCCAATGTTGAAAAGCTTCGTAGGAGAACGGTTTAAATAATAGCTCTTATTTTATGAGTTACACAGATGTTTACTATTTTACTTCTTAGAGATGTTACATTATGTGATTTTAAATTAAACTATCTGGAATGTCTAGCAAAGTTATTTTCAATATCAAAGGAAGAAACATTGATTTGTAAATTTAATTATTCAAATTTTTACTTTTATAAATTTATAAACTTTTCAATATTTTCTTGCCACCTAATCTAATACTAAGAAACAATGGCTGATTTTATTTTTACAATTGCAAAAATACTATTCAAAAAGAGGCAGCATAATTTTGTGTAAATGTTTTTTCTATCATACAGTGGGAAGAAATATCATAGTGGGTAAAGGCCATCGCATTTGAGAGAGGCATGGTTTTGCTTATGAAAGCAAAAAACTTCTCAACCTTATTGCTTTCACAAGTATGGTTCCATCATAAAATGGATTAGAAGATATGCTGTGAATCATTTGGAAAACACATTTTTATTTCTTTAGTCCTGGAGAACATTTTTCACATGTGCATTTGCTGCCCATTTTCTATTCTGTTCTATTTTTATTTATCATTTTCGTACATGCTTTTTGGAAATGACTTTGAGTTTCATGGTTAGATCACTTAGTGGAAGTTCACTGGATACATTCCAAATTCTAATTACTTGGCTTAATTGAAACATTACATTTGTACTAGGTGGCATTTTCTTATTCCACAGATAATAGTTCAATTTTTCCTTTACAAGTAGACCACTTCCCCCAACCAAGCAACACACCTACAACAAGTAGCTCAGCTGTGACTACCTCCTGCTTATAATTACCAGCAAAACAGAGAAAAATCACAGATTCTCTCTCCTGCAGTGTTGCTAAAGGAACACCTCAATCTTAGGGGAAAATATGTTTGGTGGAATTTGGAAATAATGAATTGTCAAGATGCCATACATAAAGTGAAAGTAAGTTCCCATTTTACTTCAAAATATATAAGCACTTTTTGTGAGGTGTGAGGTGTAAGCACTTTTTGTGAGTGATAGTTTAAAAATATTTCCTATAAACAAATACGAAACACTGCCATTCGACATTTAATGTAACATATGGAATAATATATATTCCCTAAAAGAGAAGGAAGGAAAACAACCTTTCTGGGCATATACATTTATGGCTTAAAATTTTATATTTTACATGAAAAAAGAAACATGTAAATTATTACCTAAGATGATGGCAATGGAGAACACTATCAAAATCATAATCAAATAACCGCAAAATTTAAATGCACAAGTCAATTTGAATAAAACCAACTTTGCTGGGGACTTGTTCTTATATGGACGCCTCTGACAGTCAATTTCAACACTATCTCTGCTAAGTTTCATCATGACATTTTAAGATTGTTGCGACCAACAGCTTATAGCTGGAAAAAAAGCTCAGGATGTTCAAAATAATGTCTACCTAAAAACTTAAGAGTCAGGGTCAGGTTTATTAGCTCAAAGTCCATGTTCTTTTCACTACATTATATCAAAACTGGTCCCATTATTATCCACGCAATTCCTTGCAGCCTCAGCTGAAGGACACTGATCCATGTTATTGCACAGATATTGGTTGGATATTTGAAAAGTCTGGTTACATGAGCACTTATAAAATATAAGATTTGCATAAATCAAATGTTTAATTTAAAATAAAACCTATTACTTCTCTAAGTCCAGGACCCTTTCTTTGAGTGCAGTTCTAAAAAGTTTTATGATGTTTTTTGCCTAAACCATATGAACAATATATTGTGTAAAATTTCAAATATTTTTTCTTCAAGATGAAATGAGAGATTTAAGATTAAGAATACTTGAGAAGAAATTGAAACATATAATTTTTTAATTTTGTGATTTATTTCCCCTAATACATATTGACTGTCTTAAACACACCAAATTTGGCATCCTAATTTTTCAGCAACTACTTTTATTTGGAGTTTTCAAAGCCATCAACTTAAATTTAACTGGACCATTAAAGTAACTGCATTTTATATATCACTGGTCTAATTTTACTGGTGTGTTTAATATTTAACTTATAATAATAGGATAATTTTCATAAACAGATATAGAAAAACAAATGACTTTTGGTATGCATGCATGCAAATTGAATTAGCAGAAAAAAATGCAGAGATATATAAAAGTGTTAACCATGAGCATTTAATTTACTATGATTATCAACTGATATACCTTACAAAGCGAATGATGTCAGTTTATCTAGTGAATCAGTTAACTAGAGGTCAGTTCATTGAAATATATAGGATATAGAAATATAAAAAAATATAGTAATATAAAAAATATAATGTAATAAAAATATAGCTATATATAGCTATATAATATAGCTTAATGCATTTTTAGGTATTCATTTTATTCTCTATATTAATTATTAATGCTAACAGGTATTTAACAAACATCATGGAGTCAATATACACAATTGATTAAAGAAAGAAGATAGTATATGTGGAGTACCTCCTATTTGTCAACCATTTTTTAGACATTATCTAATTTTATACTTACTCTCAGAGAAAATATCATTATCCTTAGTTTGAGTAAATGGAGGAGTAAGGAAAGTCATAAAACTAGAAAGTTCAGAATTAGAGTATTTGCTACTTTTGTACTAAAAGCACTAAAAACTCAACAGGTGTTTACCTAATACTTTGTTCTAAGTATTTCTCTAGGTGTATTGACAATGGTAAGGATGACTACAAAGTCTTTGCTTAGTGGAGGTGGCTTGTTAGGGTAAAATCAGGAATTAAACAAGTTAAAGAAATATAACTTTAGATAGCATAGTGCAAAAGAAAAAATACACTGTGATGTAATGTTTTGAGTAGAATGCATGATATTACATAGAGTAGATTCTTAGAATTTAAAAAAATGTTAAAGTAATGAAAATAATGTTTACGGTATTGAAATATTTGTTTTTAAAAATATTGTTAGGGTTATTTTAACAGTAACAAAAATTTCACTACTTAAATACATTTTAATATATATTACCCTCTCAGTTAATGAGTATAAAGGAAGTGACTTCAAGTTTTTTAATGTAGTATAGTCAAATAAACACTATTTTATTTTTTACTGTTTTATTATTTTTTAAAGCTTATCTATTTATTTTGAGAGATGAAGACTGCATGAGTTGGGGAAGGGCAGAGAGAGAGAGAGAGAGAGAGAGAGAATCCCAAGCAGGCTTAGAGTTGCCAGTGCAGAGCCTGACATGGGCCTCAAACCCATGAAACTGCGAGATCACGACCTGAGCAAAATCACGAGTCAGAGGCTTAACAGACAGAACCAAGCAGGTGCCCCAAATAAACACTATTTTAATTTGTGCCATAATTGGAAGCTTTATTTTATGTGATATTGTTATTAATAACAAGAAATAAATTTTTGGTCTTTGTTCTCATTTCTGGCAGAGCTCCTAAAACCCTTAGGTTAGAATATCTTAAATAAAGAGAAATATAAAAGTATCTTTTGTTATATTAATAGGTGACATTTGGGCCCCACCTCAGGAAGTGAAGTTGCCGGGGGAACCAACTACATGATTAGAGGGTTTGAACTTTCTATCCCACCCTGACCTCCCAGGAGCAAGAGGGGAATGGGACTAGACATTGAATGAATCACCACTGGCCAAAGATTTAACCAGTCATGACTATGCAGTGAAGGCTCCATTTAAAAAGTAAATAAATAAATAAGGAGAGAGTCTGAAAAGTTTCTAGGTAATGAACCCTTAGAGATGTGGGGAAATGGTGCACTGGGAGAGGGCAAGGAAGCTCTGCACCTTGCCCCACACTTTGCTGTTGCCCCACACCTTGTCCTTACCCCATACCTTGCCTTATGTATCTCTTCCATCTGGCTGCTTCTGATTTATGTTTTCATAATAAAGGGTTAATTTTGTGAGTCACAGAACTCAGCAAAATTAATTATACCCAAGGAGGAACTGTGGGGACCTCTGATTATAGCCAGTTGGTCAGAAGTACACACATACAATAGAATCAGTATCAGAACACCTAAAGATTTTTATATTGAAATTTGTGATTAATAACTTCAGACTGAAATTATTATTCTGGTAATTAACTATTTATAAAATGCTTTAACAGATAACTAGGAAATTAAGGCCTGAAGAAATTACTAACCACATTTTTTTAGGGTATCATATGGAACTTCAAATATTTTGTCTAGTGTTAGGCAGTATCTTTTATTTATATTATAGGGCACTGATTCTGAAAAACTTTCATTATTATTATTAAAAAGTACAATCAATCAAAAGGAAAGAACTGTCACATGATACAAAATGGGTGAACCTTGAGCGTATTAAATTAAGTGAAATTAAAATGATATTGTTATAAAACAAATACTGTATGATTCCTCTTATATGAGGTGTCTACAGAGGTCAATTTTGGGGAGCATCCGACTTCAGCTCAGGTCATCATCTCATGGTCCATGAGTTCGAGCCCTGCATCAGGCTCTGTGCTGACAGCTCAGAGCCTGGAGCCTGCTTCAGATTCAGTGTCTCCCTTTCTCTCTGCCCCTCCTCTACTTATGCTCTATTTCTCTCTGTCTCTCAAAAATAAATACATGCTAAAAAAAATTTTTTTTAAAAGAGGTCATTTTTTTTTTAGAGAGAAAGAAAGAGAGAATGCCAAGTGGGGGAGAAGCAGAGGGAGAGAAAGAGAGAGATAATTTCAAGCAGGCTCCATGATTAGTGCAGATCCTAATGTGGGCCTTGATCCCATGACTGGATCCCTCAACTCTGGGATCATGACATGAGCCAAAATCAAGAGTCAGATGCTCAACTGACTGAGCCACCCAGGTGTTCCTAAAATTGTCAATTCTTAGAAACAAAAAATAAAATGGTGTTTACCGGGGCCTGGGAACAGGGAAAATGGTTAGTTTTGTCTAATGGGTATTAATGTTCATATTTGCAAGATAAAATGTTCTAGATTTCTGTTTCACAACAATGGGAATATACTTAACACTACCAAATTGCACACATAAAATTGTTAAGATGGCAGATTTTATGTCTTTTTCAAAAAAAAGTTGTTACATTTTGAAAAAAATCATTTATCACAATAATGAAATACAAGCAAAGAAAAAATATATAATAAAAATCATAACTACACAAATAAATCCTGGATTTAATTCCATAATAATTGAAGAGAGGTAAGAAATTAACACTGGTAACATAATATTTTTGTCTTGGCCAAATGTTTATGCAAGACCTGCACTATAAGTTATTTATTAGAGTTCAATTATATACATAACAAATTTGAAATGCCTCTTGATTGCCATTCTTAGAAACTTTATTCATTAATATTCTTAATCATATATTTATGTGATATATTTCTAAGAATTAGTAACAGAGCTTAAAATTACTGATATCAACTATATGTCTATCTACTAATGTCTCCAGTATATAAAATCTCTGATATATATACTAGTTAATTTATGCCAAAAGAGACATATGAGAAGTCTGTTGGGTAGGTCACAGAATCAGTAGGAAGGCTGGTGACCAGGTTCAGGAAGGAGGCTAAAGGATAAGGCAGAGAGAAGAGAACAACACTACTCGAGTGCATAGCTTAGAGTAGCAGTGCTTTTTGCTGCCAGTGCTGCTGTTGCTGCGATGGCCATGATGAATCTGGCCTTTTATTTCCATACTACGGGAGTTTTAGTTTTATTCCAGCCATCATTCCAGAAAAAAAATCGATAAATATGTCTGTCTCTGAGATCATTTTCTAAAAGTTTTACATATACCCAGCACCTTCAAAATCCATCTTGAATTATATTTCATGGAATTTTAACAAGCTGCTAAAATATAATTATTTGAGAGAGATAAGACTTTCCCTCCTAAGTTATTATTGTTATCAGTATTGAAGTATAGTTGACATACAATATTATATTGGTTTCAGGTGTACAAAGAGTGATTTGACATTTATATACATTATAAAATGCTTTCCATAAGTCTAGTCACCATCTGTTACTATACAAAGTTATTATGATATTATTAACTATAGTCCTTTTGCTGTAATTTACTTTTCCTTGACTTACTTACTTTATAACATGAAGTTTATACCTCTGAGTCCCCTTTACTTATTTTGCCTGTCCCCTATCCCCTTATAGGCTTCTATTATTAAAAAAAAAACAACAACTGTCCTCCAGATGAGTACAGGAATCTGGAGTTACCAGTTAGGGACAGGGAACTGTGGACAGGAAACTCCATTAGCCAGGGATGTCAGAGAATCTTCAAGCCAGCAGAATAATCTTTCAGTAGGAAGAATACACTAATTTGGATTTCAAAATACTTCAAGCTTCTTTAATCTCCCATGTATGCCATTTTTATTAATCAGTATTCAATTCCCTCTCCACAAATCCTTACATATCACATGAGAGATCTGATGAGTCTGGGAATAATTTTGTTTTTGTAATTAGACTTTTTCCTGGAGCAAATGCTGGCTTCTTTTACATAGACTCTTTGAGTCTTTTAAAAAGGAACCCAGAAAAAAAAGAAGAAAGTAACCTAGAATGAGCTTCTGTTTCAATCTCTACTGTAAAGTAGAATTTAGGTTTCTGATCTTGCATTCTTATAAAGTGTGATGGAAATGATGGAAAATGATCATTTTAGTTTCCTCCTGCTGTTGGTACTGGTCGATCCCCATTCAGATACAGAAGACTTCCCTGCTCCACCCTCCCTGCCCGCCGCAGTGAGTACTTTATGTCAGGTGGCCATACAAATATATCAGACGGTTCATTTCCCTCTGGATGCTGCAGAATCACATATCTCTATCTTTAATGCTGATTTGGGTGTTCATTGTCTTCAGTCCTCAAAATGCCAGAGATAATGCCTAGATTTCTCTATGTCCCTGGAGGTTTGTTCATAGAAACCACTTCAATTTCCGTACTAGTCATGGTTTGTAGTTACAAATAACAGAAAAAAATTAAACAGAAAAATATTTTTTTGGAAGGATTTCAGGTCAACCATACAGAGAACAAGCAGGAAAGCTAGAGAACTAGCCTGAGCAACAGCCAAGGCAGGTGAGGCACAGTCAGTATGGTACCACAGGGACAATATGCATCCCATGGAGCTGTGAGCCAGCTGGATGTTGGCCATTGCCATGGAAGTGCTGTCGCTGAAGGCTGAGCCTTTCTTGTATTCACTGTATTGGTGTCACAATTCCATTTCGTTGTGTATGCCTTGCAGATTTACTTCAAGTATGTACACTTGCTAATTAGAAAGGATACCATTTAATCGTGACATACTATGGACTATGTGCTAGTTATTTGCTAGCTTTTCATATTCATAGTTCATCTAAATATGACTGTTAGGGTTGAAGTGTCCTCATTCTGAATAAGAGGAAATTTGACTCAGAATTTAAGTAATTTTCATAAAAACCATATAAATGATATTGGTGTATGTCTTTGAACTTTGGTTCTGTCAGACTCCTAAATTCCTGGTCTCTTAACTCACCTCCTCCACCATTGGCTATATTCCCTGGCTTATTTACATTTTTGTTTTTGGAAGTAAACTGGCTTTCATGGTGGTTTTGTCCTACAACCCAAGATGGCTTTAAGCCAGTCCTGGTTGGGTCTACTGCTGCCTATTATGGATAATACTATGTTCTGCCTAGGTGCAAATGTTTAGGAACAAACTAGTTTAAAACATTAGCAACAGGCATCAAAAGAATGTTATTAGGGAAATTATACAAAGCCCAACTAATTTCTTCCAACTGCCTGCTACAGGTTTGGAAAAGGTAGTTGGGTTTTATTTACTCTGCCTTTCTTTCTAATCAGGAAATACTGTGAGATATAAATACATATAATTTTGGTTCCATGAGAAAAAGTATTAAATTGTTAGGATGAAGGAGAAGATGAAGACATGAATATTTGCAAGAGAAAGATAGAACAACTTTCACACAAAATAAAACAAGCCCAGATCTTTAAGTGCCCATGTAGGGTAATCAAAATATAGGTGATGGTTGTGTACAACAGCCCACAGGCAAGGCAATGAGCTCAGTTCAAAGGTTATAGACTTCATCTGTCCCAAAGGTTTACAATTCCATATTGTGGAAGTGTAATTTAAGTGAAACAGAGATGAAACAGAGAAACAGAATAAAAGAAGAAAATAAATGGTAAAGATGGAAAGTTCAACTAATCTTGCTTTTACTTTAAAAAAGGAATCCACTTTTTGTTACAGGCTATTTGAATTATTAGCATTTTATTGTACATAAATATACCTGCTTTGGAAATTGATTCTTTCCTCTAATAAGATCTGGACCTTTTAAAAATACTATTAGATATACAGCATAGTAACTATGTAAGTAAGATCATGAACTGTTTGTAGTCATACATACTAAGTTTGAGTATCACCTCTGCCACTGACAAGCGAAGTGATCCTGACTGGTCCTTCAACTTAGTTTCTGGGTTATGCCATTGAGTTTGTTAAAAAGATGAAATGAGAAAGTACTTGTAAAATACTTGTATGTATATAAGGTATATAAGATACTGTTAAGGCTTCTCAATAAGCTCTCATCTTTGCCATCATCATATTATAACAATGATTAAATTAACCATTTAAAGCCAATTGCCAAAATTATTATTTAATGACTAACTACTAAAACAGTAGATAGAATGAAGATCAGTCTGTATTGTTACTAACAAAGAATTGTAGCATAAAACAAAAATCAAAATGTTAACCATTACAGTGAGGGGAAAACAATTTCATTATTAGCAGAGAATAAAATTATATGCCTTAACATAGAGAATCAAGAGGAATAAGATATTTTCATGAAGTAGCTATAAATAACCCAGTTTATACATTTGTTTTGGGAATTTTTATCAATTCTTAAAAATAACTTCTTGTTTAACATGGTTAAAATATTATATATTAGTGGAATAATTTTGGTAGAAGACATTAATAGCCCCTGGAGAAAGGGCAACTATTGGAGAAATAGATTTTTCTTTATTTGTATTATCTTCTTTTTCAAAATAAGAATTTATAATTATTTTGGGGACTCTGAAAGAATAGAAGGAAGTTCTAATCCATGAATAGTGAAGGGACATAATAGAAATTCATTAATAATAGTTTAATATGATACTGGGTCAGACTAAAAAAAGACAATAACAACATTCCAGGATAAATAAAGGTAGTAATAATAGTAATGGATCAACACAAAATATTAAATACCAAAAATAATCTGCAAAGTAAGGAGATATAGCTTAGTATACAAAGAGATTTGGAGAGAGTATACATTTTAACAAGAGTTAAAAACTGTTTTTTGGAAAACTGAATATATCTTAGGTACCACCTACTTTATGCTTCCAAAGCAATTAGAGATGTCACAATAAAATAATAAAAAATCACCCTGAAATTACTGAATAAAGGGAAAGAGAACTTTCTTAGTAAAAGCAAAAGGAGGAAAAAACTATGATCAACTTGTCAGATGTCAGAATATATCAAAATGACATAGCTCAAGGGTCTTGATATCAAGGGCGAATAGATCTTAATACTTGAAATTCATTTATCTCAAAAAATTTAAGAAGTAAAATAGAGAATGTTATACAGTTGACATATAAGCCCAATTTGAGGAAGAATAATAAAATGGAAATTTACATTTTTCTACCAAGATAAATAAATATGGAATAATCACAGACTCAACTGCTCATGGGCCCTTCCCTGGTTATACCTGCCTCCTTGCCAAAGGCTATCATTATTCTAAATTTTTTGAAAATTATATCCTCCTTTCCTTTTTTTATTTACTGTGTTAGCACTAATATATATATATGTATTATATATGTATATATATACATAATACATATGTATAATAAGACATCAAAGATTTAGTTTTGTTTGTTTTTCTTTACATTGTTATAAATGAAGTTGTATTCTGTGTCTATTTCAATGACTTACAGTTTTATTCAAACTTGTAATTTTGAAATTCATGCATAATGATGTATGTAGCAGCAATTTGTCCATTTTTCATTTCTTTATGTATTCCACTGCATGAATACTCTACAATTCATTCATCCCTTCTTCTGTTGAATGGAAATTCACATTGTTTCTAGGTTTCTTTTTGTTGTTACTATTGTCTCTCTCTCTCTCCCTCTCTTCTGTCACACACATACACACACACGAAAAAAATAATATATACTTCCTAGATAATGCCATTTACCACCTCTGTCTTGCTTAATGGCCCCCAATTTTCCACTCTATCTCCTATATCATCAATCTCCCCATGCCCACCCCAACTGATTATGCTTATCACCATACAAACATACTGTAATCTCTCCCATACTTAAAAGTACCTTTTTAAACCCCACATCCTTTGATCCAGATACTGTTCTATTATTCTGGTTTCTTCTGTACAAAATTTTCTAGAAGAGTTATCTATAGGTACTGTTGTCTGGTCCTTCTCTGCCTTTATCTCTTTGATCCATTCTGGTCAGGCTTTTGCTCTCATTTCTCCAATGAACCTGCTTATGAATGTCACCATAACACTAAGTCTAGTGGCCAATTCTCACATTTTATTTTGTCCCACTGGCAGAATTTGATCCAATTGATGATTCTCTCATTCATAAAGCACTGTCTTCATTATTCTTCCATGTCACACTTTCTTGGCTGCCTATTTAACTTTGCTATTTCTCAGTATCTTTTAATATCTTTCCAAGTTCTGTAAGTTGGGGCATTGAAGGACTCAATCCTTGCCCCTTTCTCTCTTTTATGTCTATTCTCTTTTTACAGGCACATGGTTCTCACTGTCATTGATACACTAAGAATCTCCAACTGTACATCTTCAGTCTAGACTATCTCTCATTGGCTTTAAGACTCATATATTTAAGTAATTTGAGAATATTTCTCATTCAAGGTCTAATGGCATTAGAATATAGTATGTCTAAATTCATTTTTTCTTCACATACATGTCTGATCACCTTCTTCCTCATTAAATAAATGGTTACTCTATCCTTACAAATGCTTGAACCTTGATGTTCTCTTGATTTCTCTCTTTCTTCCAAGCTCATGCCCCTATCCACTTGTCAGTGAATCTCATTGGTCTGCCTTTAAACAGACCAAAATATGAACACGTCTTAGCACTTCTCTCATTACTGTCTTAGGTCAAGTCTCTAGACTACTTAAGTCTCTGAGTGTCATAGTCTCTGTGAGTTTTCTCTAACCACTTTATGTAAAATGTCCACAACTATGCACACATCCAAATAATCCCTTCCATGGTACATTTTCCTGTTTTGCCTTTATTAATCACTAGGATACTATATATTTTGCTTGTTCATTTTTAAATTGTTTCTCCTTTTTTTGTAATATAGTTCCACATGGGCAGAACTATGTTGCCTTTTTTTTTTTTGACTGGATATACAAGGCTTAGTTTATCACCAATAGATATTAATGCTAGAAATTTTAGTTGTAAGAATTAACAAATTAATGAATGAATGGTATAAAAATGTGGTCAATGTCATAATCACAAAATCTTATCAGTTTTAAATTAAGACAAAGATGAACTCAGACTAAACCTTGTAGAAGGAATAAAAATAATATGAATAAAAGTATTTCAAATATGTGGTTCCCACATTCAACAGTTTTATGTCTGGGAATTTATCTTGAATATAGGTTATGTTCATTGTATTGATACACATATATACACAAACAAAATAAATGTATTTAAACAAATGAAATAGTTGCTAACTATTATATTATGCAGTGTGTTTTTATTAGACACAGGATGATATCTCTCTCTCTCTCTTGTCTTTATTTTCTGAGAGTATTTTTAAGTTCACAATAAAATTGAGTGGAAAGTTCAGAGAGTTTTTAAATACTACCTCCTGTCCCACACATACACTCCCATCCTAAGTAGCACATTTATTATAATAGATGAACACACATTGACACGTTATTATCATTATCACCCCAAGTCCATAATTTATATTAGGAATCACTCTTGGTGTTGCATATTCTATGTTAATTAATTTTTAGGAGAAAAAACACATCACAAAACAGTGTAAAGCATACTATCCTTGTTCATTAGAAAAATTGTCAATCTATGAAACAAAGTATTAACTTTGGGTATCTCAAGGCATTAATAATAAAGATGATACTTTTGGTTATTTGTATTTTATACATTTTCTTTTGTATAATGGCATTTCATATTCTTCTAAACATGTGCTAACATTTGTTTCTAGATTTATCCTATTAGTAATTAATCCAGTTATATGAGTGTCATTTTAAAAATAATAAATTCAGAAAGCTTAGAAAATTATTAAAACTGTCTCTAAATTCATGTATCCAAATTATTTAATACAGCTATTAATGTGTCCACCTTTGTGCCAACATTGTAGTGTGAATGTAACTTAAGTCAGATATTTACAATGAATTAAGATAAATTTTCAAGCTGTTATATCATCAGATGAAAATCTAAAGCCAATGATAATCTTAAACTGATCTAATGTCTAGAAAATAGGATTTAAACTGCAGCCCAAAAAGAAAAAAAAATATATAACCTATTAATCCACTCTCCCTCTTGAATTCAGTGCTGTAAACAGGTTACTCAGGCCAGTGGAGAGGATAACGGGTTTTTGAAAGATCACCTCTCAATGGAGAGACGTTTAAGACGCCCCGCTACCATTTTGCCTTAAGATATCAATCCCCGTCAGTTGCAAGAAACTAATCAGAAAAGTCTAAAAAGCATTAGCTTCACACATGTGAAATAATTTTTAAAATCTAAAAAAATGTAAAACCTCTAATATTTCTTATTAATGTAGGCATTAAAGAGACAATGGAGAATACATGTTCAGGTATAAAGAGAGAAAATAATAAGAGACTGTTTTTTTTATTTTTGTGATTCCAACATTTCTACATAAAGCTTCTTTGAAAATTGTGGTCAGTCCTGTTGCCTGATAGCAAAAAAATCAGATTATCATGTAATTTTATAAGCTTGATTTTAGAGGGTGACACGATGGTCTCATATAGATTTTCAGTGCGCTTCCTGCTAGCTTAGAGAATATGGAATAGAATGTAAACTGCCCTTAAAAAAGGTTCAATATTGTTTTTTACTGCTCCCAAGGAATTGCTAATCTATCTCAAAACTACTCATTTTAGTTTACATTAATTATAGAAGATAAACATTTCCAAAATATCTCAGGGGTTTGGTCAGTAGAATGATAGAAGTAGTTGTAGAAGTACCATCATGTTAGCAATTGCAGGCAGCTACGAGTGAAAGACCTGAGTTTTAGGAATAGTTCTTCAAGTGAATAGCAAGTCCACTCGGTTAAGTCAGTCACTCAATATTTTCACCAGATTTTTCTGAAGGAAAATTACTGACTTAATATTATATTATTGATATATTATACCATGTTTATCAGAGTTTCATTAAAAAACAAAAATGTGTACACATAAGCTTTCTAGATTAGATTTATGCCTGCGTGCCAGTCTCTTGTAAGATTCCTTGACATTCTGGTCGGACACTTTGCTGAAAGATAATTTACAGTCATAATAATTGGGAGATAGATTCCGTTGGCTGTGTTGAAAAATTAAAATCTTGAGATGAGTATTTATCTTGTGATATGTGTTTTTTATATAGTGAAGAATGACTTAAACTTTGATATTAGCTAGCCAAGTAGCATCGAGAATAATTTAAAATGTATCACCCCCAAGATAACCTGTGAAAGGTCTGGTTGCTGCACAATGAAAAGAAGCCAGTGGGTTACAATAAGACAGCTTTGTTTTGTCTGTATTTGGTAGCGTCTGTATTTTATGTTTTCTGTAAATATGCATAAACCAGTGATTTCAGAATTTTATTTTTTTTTGTTTTACAGACAGAAGACATGATATTTTTTTTCATAATATTTTATTGTCAAATTGTTTTCCATACAACACCCAGTGCTCTTCCCCTCAAGTGCCCTCCACCATCACCACCACCATATTTTTGCATGTATACTTGAAGGGAAAGAAGAATAACTTATTTATGTTACATGTCAGTAAGCACCACACTTAAAATTTTAAGGGCGAAGTTACATGTCTCTAATTGTGTGAATCTTTGCTACTTAACATACCTTCCCCAGTAGGATAAATAGCTATTGAGCTAAGGAGAAGAAAAGCATAAACTTTACAGTATAATTGTATTATTCAAAAGATGTCATAGTCATATAAATATTTTTAATAGTGTTTAAACAAGCATACCATGTAATAATGCATAGAGTAAAGCACGTATCTCTGTGAAAATATTGCAAAATACTTAATTATCCAGAATCATACACAGAAATGTATTTGCTATTAAAACTATAACTCTAATGGAGCATGTAATTTTTGCTGGCCTTGTTGGTTTAGGGATCAATTACACTTGCTGTGAACTTGCTGAGGTGCAGGCTTCAGTTTTAACTATCTGTTTATATCCCAAGCAGTAGACACTATACTTGATACATAATTTAGTTACTATTGTGTTTCAGGCTCTTTTAAATATTAAGCATATGAAGGTGAGCATAAAAGACAAGACTAGTACCAGTCCACTCTTTCAGCTTGCGATCTAGTCAAGGAAATATGTAACAAGTAAGCATTCAAGCAAAAGTAACCTATGGTCATGACCAGTTTTACGACAACTTTTTTTTTTTTTTTTTTTTTGGTAATAGAGGAATTTAACCTGATCATTAAGGTAAGCAAAACTTTTCTGTGCTAGTACTGATTGTCATGATATCTGAAGAGGACCAGGGGCACCATCTCAAATCTACAGAACCAAACATCCTGGGGGAGGGGCAAAGCTAGCTGATTTTCCACAACTTTCCATATTGATGCATGTTAAAGTATGAGAACAATTGAGAATCACTGATTTTCAAGGTTATTTTGACTGGAAAGAGGTTGAAGTATCTATATATATAAACTATTATGAAGGGTCACAAATCACAGAAGATAGAGAGAAATTCTGATGGACAGAAACTAACTCCTGACTGGGAAAAATATGGAAGCGTATAAGGATAGATAGTGTGTTTGCATTAATCTTGCATGGGATGAAAATGAAATTACTTTCCAGAAAAGAGTGAAACCTAAATAGAAATGCAAAAGCCAAACAATACAATTCATTTATTTTTCATAGAACTCAGGTATACAAACTCTTGGGGAATGTTTAAAACTACAAATGTCTAGACTTTACCAGCATTTTCCCCTCCGGAGTTTATTTTGTAAAAATTTCCAAGGTTGAGAAACTTAGCTTTAGTATGACTAATCCTGCAATACACATGTCTGTCCACGTGATGGCAGCAGTGTACCAGATTCCAATGATACCCAGGGAAGAAAGAAATTTGAAAGAAATTTGATATCCCCCCCCCCCCCCCCCCGCGTTTAGTTAACTCTGGTGTTTATCTGGTTTGGGATTACTGCTTATTCTCACATTTCGGTAATTGGCAATTGAGAAAAATTAGAAATTTCAGAACTTCATTTTCTGGATTATTTTTATTTCTCCTAGCAGTTATTATCAAAACAGCTATACCTTCAGTGACAGGACATTTCCAAAACAGTTATTACTAAAACAGCAATACCTATAGTAACAGGACAATTTTTTACTAAAGTATAATAAACTAGTGATTAGAAACACCAATAAAACTTTTTTTCTTATTTTTTCCCAATATACTACTATAGTCTTTTCACCATTCTAGACTCTGTTAATACACTTTTACATATGGTATTATTGTCATATTTGCAATAAAAATCATCTACAAGTCTTTACATTTTGACCTGAATCCATTGATCTCTTTAATTTTAAAAGCAGAATGGAATTTCCTATAGTTGCTACCATCTTTTGACTCGAATACCTTCAGGATACAGATGTGTGCGCCAGCAAAACCGTTTTTGACACAAGTTTGTAGCATCTCACTCTATATATTTCCTTATGGATAAATATATGCAGCAACAAGTATGAAAACCATGGAGAAAGGGTCTGATGATCATTGGGTAATGTAATTAAGCTACACAGCTTTTCCCCAGGCTATGATTATTTAATTACTTTAATTTGTTAGTGATTCCATTTGAAGGTGATTTTTTTTTCATCCTCTTATAGATACAAAATAATAATTGATGAAAAGAAATATATAATATTCTAGTATGGAGAGGAAATTGTGGTTATGAAATTAGCTAGCCCTAAAAATTTTCCCCCTTTGGTGACAACCTACTTACTGAAAACAAAGAAGTTCACTGCTACCTCTGTGCCAGAGAAGGCTTTGATCAATGTTTTACAATGTGTCATTATCAGGGAACACATTCTTCACAGTAGGTAATTAGCAGGTGATAATGAGAATCAAGACCAATATTTCACATGGCCCCTAAAAGCTATACTTCCACAGGAAGAAGGAGCTGAGAAATTGAGTTACAAAATGGTTTTCTGCATAGGAAATAGAAAAGTCAGTTCTTTTTTAAAATCAGAAAGCTGGACAAATGTTAGGAAATCAGAATCTGCAAGCAATCAATAATACTATTGATCATGAACTGTGGATTAGCTATTGCAAGTGTGTGTGTTGGTTGAGTGAATTTTTAAAGTAACATGGGCTACTGTTATGTATCACTGACCCTGACCAAATATTTTGGCTCATTTGAAATCAACAACAAAAGTTAAAAGTTATCAAAAACTGAGCACCACCTGAATCTACCTGACAATATCTGATCTAATAAATCATATGATTCATGTTAAGGTAAAAAGCTTCTGCACTGCAAAGGAAACAATCAAGAAAACTAATAGGCAACTGACAGAATGGGAAAAGATAGTTGCAAATGTCATATCAGATAAAGGGCTAGTATCCAAAATCTACAAGGAACTCACCAAACTCCACACCTGAAAAATGAATAATCTAGTGAAGAAATGTGCAGAAGACACAAACAGACACTTCAAAGAGGACATTCAGATGGCCTAAAGGCACATGAAACGATGCTCAACATCACTCATCATCAGGGAAATACAAATCAAAACCACACTGAGATACCACCTCATGCCAGTCAGAGTGGCTAAAATGAACAAATCAAGAGACTATAGATGCTGGCGAGGGTGTGGAGAGATGGGCACCCTCCTACACTGTTGGTGGGAATGTAAACTGGTGCAGCCGCTCCGGAAAACAGTGTGGAGGTTTTTCAAAAACTATCCATAGAACTCCCCTATG
>NC_043709.1:42657926-42722052 GCF_006229205.1 Suricata suricatta | reverse complement strand
ATACAGAAGTGCTGATGCATAGGAGCACATGTACCCCAATGTTCATAGCAGCACTGTCAACAATAGCCAAATCATGGAAAGAGCCTAAATGTCCATCACCTGATGAGTGGATCAAGAAGATGTGGTATATATATACAATGGAGTATTACATGGCAATGAGAAAGAATGAAATATGGCCATTTGTAGGAAAGTGGATGGACCTTGAGGGTGTCATGCTAAGCGAAATAAATCAGGCAGAGAAGGATAGATACCATATGTTTGCACTCATAGGTTTAACAGGAGAACAGGAGAAACCTAATGGAGGACCATGGGGAGGGGAAGAGGGAAAGAGAGTTGGGGAGAGAGAGGGACACAAAACCTGAGAGACTATTGAATGCTGAAAATGAACTGAGGGTTGAAGGGGGAGTGGGAGAGGGAAGGG
Organism: Suricata suricatta; assembly: GCF_006229205.1. Classification (NCBI taxonomy): domain Eukaryota; kingdom Metazoa; phylum Chordata; class Mammalia; order Carnivora; family Herpestidae; genus Suricata; species Suricata suricatta. The sequence goes on along the minus strand of NC_043709.1, from coordinate 42,721,631 downwards.
AGGTGGTGGTGATGGAGGAAGGCAGTTGTGGGGAAGAGCACTGGGTGTTGTATGGAAACCAATTTGACAATAAACTCTTTTAAAAAAAGATATGCCACTTAGAATCTCCATCATCAGATTGCCAGCCTGGATCATTAGATTGGAATTGTTCAATAAGATCATTCTTGGGATTAAAACAGGGAAGAAGTATAACATATAACATGGTGGTTAAATTCTAAAGCTCTGGAATCAGAAGTTTCAGGTTTTCACTGAGTCCCATATACTCAAACTGGGTGACTTTTGACAACTTCTTTAAACATTCTGAGCCTCTGTTGTTTCCCCTTTATCACTAATGGAGTGAATAAAGGTGAAACTTTCCTACAGACATGTGAGAAATATTGGCGAGCATAAAGGTAAAATCCTTAGTAGAATGCTTGGGAATGACAGTTCTATAAATCTTACGTATTTATTATTATTATTATTATTACTCTTATTATTATTGCTAATATTCTACTGTTAGCATACTGTGTCTAGCACAGCTCTGATAACATTTACCTAGATACTGTTGGAATGTCAAGCTGGAATGTCAAGCTATTATCTACCACTAAAAAGACCTGAAATGAGATATTGAATTAGATAGCTTCCACCTAACTTGGAGAAGAGTTTTGAGGAAAAGGAATACATCACAAGTTGGTTTTGATTAGCGTGGTGGGGTAGGGAGAGACTGAGGAACAGCTTCAGTGCCTACAAGAACTGTTGCTTCAGGAAGGCAAGCTTAGATGAGTCATGGGAATTAAGCACCACATTATTGCATGATAACATTGGACTATCAGGAACAGAAGGAATCAAAGGAAGAACGCAATGTTTTCTTAAACACAGAGTGGAAAATTTAGGGAGCAAACCTTAAATTATGCAGGAGGAAAACTTTGGCAATTAAATTAATCCTAATTGAGTGATAAGCATTTGACTGTGTCCGGAGGGGAGGCAAAGTGGCACTTTAAATAACACTGCTGGGTAGAGCTTTGATGCATCCATTAAAGACAACAATCACTATTTAACATCTAGGACAATTTTAAAATGTGCAAATATGCATCTAATTGGTATAAATAAACACTAGATATAGATACAGATATAGGTATTTGAGTTATGGTATAGTATTCATATATGGCATTTGTCCTATTTTTTGCAGGATTACGCAGATTACTTTATCACACAACAGCTTGCCTTTTCTCACCAACATTTTAAAAGCTTATTAAAGAAACTATTTCCTTCTAGACAACTCTTATTACCTTAGCTAAAATAGATTATGATATACCCAATGAATTTCCAGATAAGATAAAGCAAAGTGACCTTCCACAAAATTCTATAGTAAATCTGTGGAAGTTATAGCTCTATATCTCCCTTAATTGACTCACTCTAATAATAATAAAAAAAGAAATAATTACCTTTTATAACCACTCTGAGATTGCTCACTATGACTCTAAAATTGTTATAGTAACTGGCTACTGAGAAAATGCCAAAGGCATTCACAGAAATCTCACAAGGTTCTGCTTTATTAGTCTTTGCTGTTGAGTAAAATGATGCCTAATGAGGGGGAAACGGGGCAGGGGAGAAAGGTAGAAAGGCGATGAATACTGTGTTTTGGATAACTATAGAAACAGTTGCTAGGAACATACACACCTGCAATTCTTTTTCTGGACCCACTCCCCCAGCCCCTAACCCTTGCTCTGCTTCGGGGATTTATATTGGCATTTATTGCTGCAATTTGGTCAGTGAACATTTTAGAGAGTACTTGGGCTAATGATGGCTGACCTTACACTATCTTGGATTCTGAAAACCAGCGCACTGATGGAACTGCTAATGAGAGATGTAGATGTTAATTCTAGTGAAAAGACTGCTTTCCAAACTATTTCTATCACTTAGCATATTCCTTTGACATGATATGAAACTTTTTAGAAAAAGAATGCTGAATGTCTTTACACCTAGCCCCATGTCGCTTTTGTTTTAAGCTAGAGAATACAAATTAAATTTATTTTTAAGAATAGTGGAGGGGCGCCTGGGTGGCTCAGTCGGTTAGTCCGACTTCACTCAGGTCATGATCTCCCAGTTTGTGAGCTTGAGCACTGAGTCTGGTTTTGGGCTGACAGCCCAGAGCCTGGAGCCTGATTCAGATTCTGTGTCTCCCTCTCTCTCTGCCCATTCCCCAATTGCATTCTGTCTCTCTGTCTCTCTCTGTCTCTCTGTCTCTGTCTCTGTCTCTGTCTCTCTCTCTCAAAGATAAATAAGCATTAAAAAAAAGAATAGTAGAAATTTATCCCAACAAATTATTATGAATTGTACAATGTATGATGACACTCTTGTGACAGGTTGCCTTTGTATTTATTCATTTAAAAGATACCTTTGAATGGGAAACACATACTCTGACAATTTTACAGGCAAATGAACAAATCTATATTATTAATTACCACTGTCAGAAAGTGTCTTGATATTTGATTACTGGCAATGGTTCTTGCTGAACAGATTCTTGGTAATAAGATCCTTGATTCTCTGAAAAGGTAGCCTGACAGATTAACCAACCTGTGATTTATCCAATCAAGGACACTCTCAGGAAGATTTGAGTGTTTCCCTCCCTTTCAATCATAATAATGAGACTAGCCAGCCCAAGATCAAGATAGACATTTTTTCCTATAGACTCTTAAAAGAAGAATCAAGCCTTACTCACTAGTTCTTATTACATTGAGATATTTCTCTAGAAATAAGAAATTGTGAAAAAAAGTCTTGGTTTAATAAAACTCAGCAAATGTCTACTAATTGTTAGCATTATTCTTTCTGAAGATGGGAAGAGTTAGTTAAGGAATTATATTCATTTTCTATGGCTACTGTAACCAAATTACCACAGACTTGGTGATTTACAACAACATGTCTAAAAAATCTCAATAAATATAAAAAAGTATAAGTGATCAGAAAATGTAACATAGCTTCATTAGCAGTATCTTTTCTTTCCTAGTGTTACATAAATAACAGTACTTTTCACTGATGGCATTTGAACTTTAATAAAACAGTTTATGCATTTTGTTTAGTATCCTTACTTCTGGATAACCTACTACCCCAACACCATGTCAGAAGGTCACTTACAGTACCCCATATTTACCACAAGGGTGAGTGGTGAACCAAGTAAGGCCATCAGTCCGTCACCATCCCTTCGCCATTGGGGATGTGACTCATGGATTTCCCGTTCTCAATACGAAGGTGAGTAGTAATCTAGGCCAGCCATTTAGAATATTTAAACCCCTCGTCATGATTTATTTCTAGATGGACTAGAGAATGAATTGGGGTTAACCAGAGTCTTTCCTAAGATATATTGATCTTAGAAAAGTATATTCTGCTGTAGCACCATGAATAATTTTTCACTGGAATTGATTAACAGTATCTTCTTTGAACATAGAGAGGCAGATAACGAGAGTAAGAGTTAAAGAAATATATACAAAAGCATCTATGAGAAATGGAGAAATGTTAAGAGTTCACATAAGGTCCACTGAGGTCCTGGATCTAGCCATGCCTGAAGAAATGATTATTATGATGCTCACAGTTAATTTCATATTTAATTTTAAAATATTATTTAAAATCTTTTTGTTGGATTAAAAATTATTTTAGTACTTTAATTGAGTTCATATTGAGTTATAATTAAATTTGGTTGATTGATTTTTAGAACATTGGCCTATCTCATTCATAAATGCAATATTTGAATTTCCTTGTATTGTTTCCATTTGCCATAATGCTTCATTAAGTTATAGTCTTGTCCTAACTTGGAAACACATAAAGTGATATTTATTCATATTAATATATATTTAACGTAAAAAAAATCAGAAAATCTCTACTTAAAAGGTAAAAAATAATGTATCACAAAATCCAGAAATATAATTTAGCTTTTTTTAAACACCCTAACATATTTCTATAATACATTTCCTTTACATATATTGGACAAGTATTTTCTGATCATCTATTCATATGATAGAAATTTTGGAATTAATTTAGAGAAAGGAAATATGAATTGGTGTTTCTTTAGCATGGTTGATTTAAATTTTTATTATCGGCAGTTTAAACAAGAAGTATATGTGAACCAATTTCTTCATTTACAATTTTACAAGTTTAATAACTGAAAGAAATTTACATAGAGTAGCTTTTGGCTGCAAACATTGTTTGGCTCAAATCAATTGCCTCAAATTGGCTCAAATCTTGTTTCTCCTCCACTAAACCACAGATTTCCAGAACTGAGTGCCACAGGGTAAGAGTTTTTCTGGAAGCATTCTTACACCCAAACAGCTGGCCGTAACTTAACTATATAGAGAAATGGATACAATTTATATGAGTAGATCCTAATAAACCAAACAAAATGTGTCCCCAATCCTGCTGTCCCTTACCCAGATCCTAAGATGCACATGTTCATTCCAATGTTACCAGTCAGAATAGGTGGGGTGGTAGAGGGGCATAGGATTAATCACTGAGACACTGTCATCAACCAATTGAGTTAAAATATCTTATTTTTACAAACTTAACAAAAATATAAAACTAGGTGAACACAATGCTGAGGTCCCTCCTATACCTGTGAACTGAGACCATACAAATGAGTCTTCAAAGTCATTCTTTATTAGCTTCCTAGTAAATTTATTTCCAGGTCTTACATAATAATTTTTAAGTATCTCATGTTTCCTTTTAAGGTACAACCGTTTACATTAATCTTATAAGAAGCTATCCTACTCCTATGCTGTCTATAATATTAATAGATATGAGAGAATCACCTCTTGGGATGATTCCCACTTGGTAATGGTACATTCCTCCCCCTCACCTCTCTCTTCTCAGTGGTTCCTGTTGACCATGATCAAATTTCTGTAGCTGTGAACTTCCAACAGATTGTTGGTGGTCCACAGAGCAGACAGGAAGGGCAACTTCATCTGTGCTCTTGTGTCCCTTCATTTCAGCATTTTCTCTTTTGTCTTAAGTCCATTAAGTTCCTGTTATTGGGGTAATTATCACTGTATAATTAAAATTATTCCTTTTTTTTCTTTCCCTCCTAAGATGCACAGAGATAAATGGTGAGCAACTCAAGTTATTTCCCCTTCCTGAGACAGTTTGGTGGGATTGGGGAGCTTTATGTTAGCAGATTTTCCCAGCACTGGACCAACACCCTGGGATGCCTTCTGAAATCCATATTCTGCTTCTCTCCATATTTGAGAATTATATTGAACACTGTCAGTGCCCTACCTAGATCCTCTTGGATCCTTTTTATAGGTTCTATGCATGTATCCTCAATCTCTTTGTGCTTTGCTCCCAATGGTTTTATAAAGGGTTATGATTTGGTTCTACAGAACTTACAGAATCAATTGTTATCTCTTTGGAAAGACCAAGAGCTTCAACCCCTAGACTAAAGCACCCATTTTCTTCCTTGTTAATCCCCAAATCCCAGAATGTACTTTTTCAGACTTTCTCACTCTTAACCTGTTTCTGAGAATGGATATTCTTGTCTCACACATATTCTTGTTTCCATGTTTCTTTGTCTTATGACCAACATAAGTTCTTGAAATATGTAAATTGTATGCTAATGGTCAGGGGTAGGGGCAATCCCAGCCACGATTTTTTTTCCTATTTTCTTGTCCTCTTCTTTTGGGGCCATTGATAGATCAGAAGATTACCCTAGGAGATTCCAGGAAGTTAAAACTGGGTGAGAGTTTATTTATATTTCTTAAAGCAGCTTATAGCCAGTGATTGGTGCATAGTGTTAATACTCAAGTCCATGACTCAAAGGTCGGCCAAGGTACGATTTACACTTCAGTCTCCCTGCTGAGGAGACACTGAATGCCAGATGATTGGAATTGGAATCATCTGAAATCACTCTCTTGCTTGGCTTCTATATCTATGTCTTACTTCCCCTATTCCTTTACTGGTTTCTCCTGAGAGCACTTCCTTAATAAATTACTTGCATGTTAATCCCCATCTTATAATCTGTTTGAGGAGAACTTGAACTAAGACAGTAGTATTTTTGAAAAGTTACTAGCATTCTGCACTTAAGTAACAGCAGAACTTATTGTATCATTCTGTGCCTGCAATTTTCCAAAGTGTTTGTCATGGGGTTACCTCTGCTTCTTTATTTGTTGTTATGGATGATACACACACACACAACACACACAAACACACACACACACACACACACACACAACAACAACAACAAAAACAACCACCACTCCAAAGCCAGGACAGAAAAAGCAGCACATACGGGTGTGGATGATCTCTGATTAGTTTCCTATTGTTGATTCTGTTTGAGGCACATTGTCTTGGATTATTATGGGTACTCAAGAAGTGTTAGAAATCAATAAATATAACCTTTTTTTATTATTAATTAGCAGAATGTAAATATAGCTACAAATGGAGAGCAGTCCTACTGGGAGATTTTCTCTTTATTTTCTTTCTGTCTTTATCTATCTATATCCTTTGCTTGTTGCAGACAGATGAGTTATATGATGTATATTTCTCAAGTCACAAATGAAAGGGACAAATTGGCCTGTGGCCATTTGATTTTTTTCCTATTCTTCTAGGCTGCTAATTGAAAAATCAACAGTATTGCCAAGAGCTGACTTGGTTGAGTAGTTTAGCTAGCTGAAATTGGCACCTTGGTCCACTATGCTGTTACTAGACAAAAAGCCTAAATTCAATCAGGTCTTTACCATGTTGTAGAATTTCTCCCTAATATATATATCTTATATATATGTTTATCATATTTTAAAAGCCCTTAGGTTTAGTACTTTTGTAAAACTTAACTATTTTATTTTGAGAGAGACAGAGACAGTGCAAGTAGAAGAGAGGCAGAGAGAGAGGGAGAGGGAGAATTCCAAGCAGGCTCCTTTCTATCAGTGCAGAGGGCAAGGTGGGGCTTGAACCCATGAACTGTGAGATCATGACCTGAGCTGAAACCAACAGATGCTTAACCAACTGAACTATCCAGGTTCTCAGGTTTAGTACTTTTTAAAGTGAGTGGTTGATAAGTGACAAGTAGAAAAGAAAGGTTGAAGTAAATGTGTTAAAGGAAAACATCTGAAATACACTTTATTTTGTAGTGACATTTAGTAAAATAGTATTTATGTGAATATTTACTATTCAGAGAAAAAGAAATTTGCTAGGAAAGTGAGAGAAGATACCACAGAAATGCTAATAATTTCTTCTTTGGAAGAACTTGAACTGCAGTTAAGTGGTTCCTGATCTTTTTTTTGTCTTCTTCTCTAAGACCTATCTCCAGATACATCATATTCTTTTTTTAAAAATTTCTTGCTAACGCTTATTCATTTTTGAGAGACAGATAGAAACAGAGTGTGAGCAAGGAAGGGGCAGAGACAGAGAGAGACACGGATTTTGAAGCAGGCTTCAGACTCTGAGCTGTCAGCACAGAGGCCATTGCCGGGCTCAAATTCACGATCATGATCTGAGCTGAAGTTGGATGCTTAACCCACTGAGTCACACAGGTGCCTCTCAATACTTTGTATTCTAATAATCAGACATAAATTTGGATTGCTATTCTCTGCCTTTGTTTCTCAACCACTTAATCTGCATCTATTCTTAATAAATATAAAAATATTGTAAAATGGTACAACCAATAAAAAAACTGTTTGACAGAATCTTACAAAGTCAAACTTTGTGACTCAGCAATTCTCTTCCTAGATATTTGCACAAAATAAATAAAAATATTGCTCACAAAAAGTCTTTCACAGCAACATACAAAGAAACCTTACATATAATAGCTCAAAATTGGAAACAATTTGAATGTCCATTAACAGAATGGACAGAGAATTTGAATTTATGTATGTAAAATATTCCTTAGTTTAAAAAATAATGATGATCCTAAAAAGAAGAGAGAAGAATTAAATAACTGTATGCAGGTGCTGTGCTAGGCATTTTTTATGTGTTAACAATTTCTTCCTTATGGCAGTCATGTGAACTATATGTTTTAATATAAAAAGGTATCAAATATCAGGTACATTCATTTATTTGACCAATTTATATAAAGCAAATAGAAAAATCAGTATTTAATCAGAACTTAAGTATTTTAAAGCTATTGCTTTTTCCAGTATAATCGTGGACAAGCTAATTAAATCTTGTATTAAAGTAAAATTGCAAATAGGTTAAAAAGAATATGAAAGAGTGTGTAAAAGACATAGGAATATGAATAAATATAAACACAAGATAAGCTAAAAACAACTATTGAAAAAATGGAAAATAAGCAATCAACAAAAAATCTCAAAAAAATTCACTGTTTGAGAGATTGAAATATAAATAAATAAAATTCACAACATCAAAGCAAATGTATTATAACCAAAAAGCCACAAAAAACAAAAAATGAAGACAAACAGAAAGTAACCACCAAAAAGAAAGATACAGGAGCAATGTGATTAAACACAGGAATCCCCACACAGGCTATCACACACTTTTTGTGAATTTTGACAAGTCATATAACCTTTGCCTTATTTTTTTCCCCACATGTAAAAGTAGAAATTCTAATAATGACTTTCCTATAAGACTGTGGGGAGGATTAATTAGGTAATATTCTCATGAGCTTTGAAGATGAAAAGCCTCAAATAAGTGCTAAGAATAAAATACAAAACCAAAGAGACACAATCAGAAAATACACAAATCAGAGAGATGAAAAATAAGCCTATAAAAAAATGGGAGTTAAAGTTTGGAAAGATGTGAAAGGAAGAATAGGATTTATGAGTTTGGAAAAATTTAACTCTAAATAAATCTATGCATGAAATCCAATATTTTTTAAATGATGCTGATATGTATTAATTCATTAAGAATATGACATTCTCAAAATATAGATGTGTGTTTGTACTGCAACAGAAACTGTTAATTTTTTTTTCACAAGATCACAAGATGTGCTATTTTTATCATCTCTGTCACTTCCAAAGCTGTGTCCTTCATTCTTGTCAAATCTGCTGTTAGGTGTCAAATGCCTATCCTGTGTAAAACCTTTGTTCCCAGTTTCTACTTATCCCTACATCTACTCTAAATGTGTGAGATTCACAAAGTTAACCGAAAATAAGATGGATGGGACTCAGTGACCACAACGGGCTCCAGTGAACTGTGAAACAGGGAAATGAGCCCGTTGCCAGAAAGAAAAGATTGGATGGAGTAAGAAACTCTAAAGCCAGTTGCTGTAGTGAGCTTTACTCTATAATCTCCTAAAGACAAATGAGAATTTCAAGGAGAAGAAAACATTGTGACATAATCAGATGGCAATTCTCTAAAAAGCTTTGGGTTTTGCATGACAAATTTAGTTTACATATGAGTTTGGACTAGAACTAGAATATTTATCAGGTGTCACGTGAACCATATGTTATCACGTGAGTGAGAAGTAGAACCAGAATATTTAACAATATATAACACATGGACACTGACCAATTAGAAACAGATGCTGGTAATAAAATTAAATGATACATATCCAGTGGATATTAATCCTGAGTAGGATCAGTGGTAAGCAAAACAGTAAGGTTGGCTTAGCTTAATTTCAGGATCTCTAGCTTTTGTCCTTCAATGAACTTTTCTTACAATTTTCACAAACCTGGTCCCTGACTAGTGTTCTATCACCTGCAAGCTTCCTACTAAACTTTCAGGTTCACTCACTGCATCATCTTCATGATCTTGACTCTATGATCTGCATTACCTTTTGGCATCTTATGTTATCAAAATTGTAATTTCTTTTTGTGTAAGACTTCTTTAAGGAAGAATGTGATCTAATCATCTACTTCACACTGAGATATTATAAAGGCGGGTAGCCCAAAGTTAACCCACTCCTTTCATGACCCATTACAAACTACAATGAAGTGGCTTAAATGCCTCCAAAGTACTTTGAGATAATTTAGTGGGATTTTTCTTTAAAAGCAAAACAGGAAAGGGGTACCTGGGTGGACCAGTCAGTTGAGCATCTGACTTCAGCTCTGCTCATGATCTTGTGGTTTGTGAGTTCAGGGCCCACATGGGGCTCACTGCTATCAGTGAAGAGCCTGCTCCCTCCCTCTGCCCTCCCCTCAACTTGCACTCTCCAAAACATAAATAAATATTTAAAAGCAAAATTATAACTTCTGAAGCTAAAAATTTTTAGCAGGTATTTTGAGGGCAGATTAACCTAGAAGACCTCAAATCAAACAACTGATATTTCTATATGTGTATTTCTCCTTAGGATGAGTTTTAACATAAATTTCATAAAGATATAACTTATTTGATACCAATGCTTAGTTCACCTTTTTAAGAATCTTTACCTTATCCCTACCTCTCTTGAAATCCACTCCATAGTTATTTATATACTTTCTTGTTTTATCTTCTGGACTATGAATGATAGTATCTTATCTAATTCACCTTTGTATACCATGATAAAAAATAGAGTGTATCTGTCAGATTAGATAACGGATACTATATGTTTGAATGATTCAATGAATGAAGGATGGGTAGGTGAAGGAAGTATGGTCATTATTCAAGAAACTATCCTTTGGTGTTGCCAAAGACAAATTAGGATGTGAGATTATCTTCCTGATCACATTTCTGAACACATCTCTTTCCAGTTTAAACACCTTTTAAGACTCCCATTGTATGCTAAAACTCAAACATTCCAGATAAGAGTTAAAAATGTTTCAGGGTTTGGGTTCAAATACACTTTTCACCCTTATTGGCTATTATATACACAGGTAGGTGTCAAGGGAAGACATAATAGTCAAACCAGATTTTGACCATTTCCTCAACATCCCATTAAATATCTTATCCTTCACTATATTTTGAATGCAGTTTCCACACTCTCTTTCTCACACAACTATCCAAACTTATAATGTTTAGTAGTGCTCTTATGAAACATTTTTCTTCCTCTCTTAATACACCTTTCACTTCTATTTCATGTTATTTGTGGTTTATTTTTTTAGAGATTTTTTAAATGTTTATTTTTAATAGAGACAGAGAGAGCACAAGTAGAGGAGGGGCAGAAGAAGAGGGGGACACAGATCCCAAAGCAGGCTCTAGGCTCTGAGTTGTCAGCACAGAGGCCAGTTCGGGTAATATCACAAACCATGAGATCATGACCTGAGCCAAAGTCCAACCCATAACCAACTGAGCCACCCAAGTGCCCCAATTTGTGGTTTATTTCTACTGAGGGCAAGGATTATGTTATGCCCATCTTTGTACACCCTATTTCATATAGTGTAGTACCTGTGATGTGACCTCCCCTGATGGTGGACTCAGCTCAGTAATGTCTGTCACCAGACTTCAAGACACCAAGGACACTGCCCTAAGTCCTGCTCTATATGAGTGACTGCATTCAGAATTACTCTGAGATCAACAATCTATTAAAATTACTTCAAAGCCAAGAAGTAACATAAAACTAGTAAGTAGTAAATTTGGAAGAGAAAGAAGTATATAATAAATTATTTTTATGAGAAAGATATAGATATCTTCAAAAGCTCACCAAAATATCTGAAAGAAATATTTAAAAAACAGTTTGAAATAAGGTATAACTGTGCCAAGGGATTCTGTGTATGATTACGATAAACAGAAACAAACACTCAATTAATATATTTACCTAAACAGCTAGTTTCCTCCTGGAAGGAAAATGGCACTTAATTAATTTGGCTGAATAAGACTCTTAACTGAATTCTCAGCTATGCTGCTAATGGGGTCACCTCCAAGACCAACTAGAAATACAGAAAATACTAAAGAAAAGAATTGGAAAGATTATGTATACTAAGGACTGTCTAATTAAAGACAAATTTTTCAATAAAGTCATTGTCCTATTTTTTCACTATTTTCTTTTCTTTATTTATTTTTAATAGTTTATTGTCAAATTGCTTTCCATATAACACCCCATTTTCTTCCCCACAAGTGCCCTCCTTCATTGTCCTGTTTTAAATGTAATATTAGAGATGCCTACCTAGAAGGGCACTGGCACATAAGCAATGGGATTAAATGTAAGAATCTAGTTTAGGTTCTATTGGTTGAAAGGAACCTGTTAACTCCTGGCTGTCTTTGGCCTCATCTCACATTCTCCTGTTAGCAGGTGCAAAGTGGGTCACCCTTGAATCTTATCCTTTCTATGTTATATAAAATGAAAATAGTTGGGTTGATAAAAATGTATAAAAGGAAAGAAAAACTTCTAGCTATGGCCAGGAGCTATTGAAATCTTTTCTTTTTCCTCCTGAATATAACATTTTATAAAGCTTCAGAAGAATGTTTTCAATAGTGATAGCAAATGCCTTCCTTTGGTGTTAGATCAGAAGTACCCAACTTTAGTGGTCAAAGATAAAGCATATCTAGATTAAATTCAAAATATGAAGGGGCACTAAATACAAAAGCAGGTAAATTTCATTGACAAATGTTACATTGGACTTGCATTTCAAAGCTTTTCTGCTAACGGGACTTGGGTCAACTATGTCTTTAAATCATACTTGTGCTTGGATAGGGTTTGGAAAGAACTATAATTAATTATACAGTGACAGATTAATTTATGAATATCACCAGATATTTTCTTTTGACACTTCCTTATGCCTGTGCCAGATAAACATATTTGTTTGGCATGCAATAAGAAATTTATGACATTTAAGAAAAGCCTGATCTATAGCAGTACGAAAGCTAGAGGGCTATTTGTAAAAAGGGAGGCCTTAGGGCTATTGAAATATGCATCAACAAACAAAAAAGATAATCCTTTGCATATCTGGCAAATATCATGTGAGGCAACAAATAATAATGTTTCTCTATTATGTTGCAAAGCATCACTCCTTTATAGTCTCCCTTCACTGAAGCAACTGGAAGACTTAAGGTGCTCATAGAAGCAAGGAAGAGAAAATAAAGACTTGGAGAGCATAAAAAAGTTCCAAAATTGAAGGAAAATACTTTCGAGAGAGATTTTCGTTTGTTTTAGGAGAAGAAAAGAAGTTAATCACAGCTTCAGTTAGAGTTTATCCAGTACTTGGAAATTCTAACAATATAAACAGGAGATGTGATATACTGCTTACCTAAGGCTACTTTCTCCCTACAGGACTTAACTCTCAGCCAGCTCACCATAGTGGCAATCTGATCTAAATTCAGAGAGTGTTCTCATTTCCCTCACACACAATCACGCACACAGGCTAACAACTGTGATTTAGCAAGTGTTTCCTATGTGTAGTTATGGTTTGATTTTCTAATCATATATAACCCTCATCACTATGGAATCTAATATTACAAATACAAATAAACATTGTGAACTACTACATATGTAATATTAACTACGAAGGATGTATGTGGAGTTAATATCCATCATGTATGAAAAAGAATCAGTACACTGGTTCAAAATTTAAACAAATTGTTTTAAAATACATCTATTTCTAAGGTGTTCTTAGAGGAATAACATGTTCTTGTATTGAGTGCTGACTGGTTAGGGTCTGTTCCATAAGATAATCTCTTATAAACATTTTTTCATATCACTAAATACATCCTAAAACAAAATCATTAAGGAGCTCCTTGGTGGCTCAATCCGTTAAGTGTCCAACTGTGGCTCAAGTCATGATCTCACGGTTTATGGGTTCAAGCCCCACGTCAGGCTCTGTGGTGACAGCTCAGAGCCTGGAGCCTGCTTCAGATTCTGTGTCTCCCTCTGTCTCTCTGCCCCTCCCCCACTCGCTCTGTTTCTCTCTGTATCATTAATAAACATAAAACAACTTTTTTAAAAAATAAATAAAACAAAATCAGTTTTTATTTTTCTAACTAATTGTATTACTGGGTGTAACATATGCCATTTAACAATTGTTCTCTCTTTGACAGATAGGTGTGGTGTCTAAATGGGGTATCTCTTGATTGAACGGGAATGCCCAGATGTGGGTGAATGAGGGGATGGAAGCCTCTGACCTGGGAGGTGAAATAATTCATCTGAGGCAGAACAAAGGAGATAGAAGTTTACAGAATACACCACAAGGGTATGGAGGACAAGACAGTGAGGAGAGGCTGTCTGCAAGGAGGCAGTGGGAGGGGGTTGCTTTTAAGGAGGGAAGGTGAGGAGGTATGGTGACACATGGAACCTCCCCTTTTTGGGTAACTGTGCTTAGGTAGTGAATAGCCCATGGGAGAGTAAAGGCCTATGAGTATTTCGAGGGGGGTAGACTGATGGCCTGTATGTATTCAGCCAGGGGACACTGTGTCCCTTTCTGAATTCCATTGCTCAAGCCTGTTTGCCTAAAAGCAGCCTCCACAGTAGGTGGATTCTAATTTTATCATATTGTAACAATGCCATTTTGAGTATTCTCAAAAGGAAAAACATGCCATTTTTTTTTCTTGTTTTCCTTGGGGATGCACTGAGGGGGAGGTTCCAAGAACTGAATTTGCCTAGAGAAAATGTTCATTTTAAGAGTTGATGGGCATTATGAGTTTCCATTCATAATCTTTTATCCCTTGTTTAGCCGAAAGACTGATTATATTATATCTTACCATGTATGGTACAGGGTCTCCCAGGAGGATGGGGGTGAATTAAACATTGTTAAAAAAAAGTGACATCAAGACCAAAATGGAGTCATGAACCTGAAACAATGCATTCTTTGTTAATACTTTTTTTTTCTCCTTCTTTTCCATCTTTAAAAACCTTTTCTATTCCACAGCTAGACAAGCTCCTTTCCATTTGCTAGATGAAAGTCTGTCTGAATCAGGATACCATGGATAACATCATTTTGATTTCTAAATTTACTCAGCTAATTTTTGTTGTTTAATAGCTCAAACTTTCTATTTTACCTTCACCAGACCTAGAAGAATGGCCTACCCACAAACAATCTGCTGAGTTAGGCTGTTAAATAAATTGGGTTCTAGTTTGGCCATTTTATACACAGTGTTCCTCCCTTCTTACTCACTGCCTCATGTATCAATTTCATTTCCCATTTATATGCCAATCTTTCCTGCTAGAAAATAAATCCTTTTTTATCCTTGAGTGTTTTACTCACTTTCATTTTCATTTCAGTTCCTAGCACAATTTTAAAAATTCTAAATATTCATTCAGCAAATGTTTGCTAAATAAAAATTAGCTCTCAAAATTTATATCCCAATGTACATACATACACTAATATGTGTGTTTATATACATGAAGACATATAAATTGATATAAAAATTTATGGATATAGCAGTATGTATATATAATTTAATGTAAGTCTAAAATATTTCCCGAGTCACATGGTAATATTTTAAACAGGTATTGAGTTCTAAATCTCAAAAAATGTCATTTTTGTTTTAGGGGATTCTTTTTGCATTTGCAAAGACAACTCATCTTAGATGTTTCTATCTGGGAAAGAGCCTCATTTAGAGGGAGAGAAATGAAAAGTGTAATGCAAACTTGTTCATGCCAAACACCCTCATTGGCTTTTGCTTCCTCGTAATGTTTTCTGGCTCTGCACACCTGGAGAGAACCTGATAGTAACTTCTGGGATCGTCTTCTGGGCTTGCTCAGTGTGGAGCTGTGATTTTTCCAGTATTACAGCTGATGGTTGACAGCTAATCCTAATGGAAAAGCAATGCCACCTTTGTTAATCCTAACAGAGAAGCTGAACCACTTTCACTTTCAATCTGAACATCCACAATCAGATGAGTTTTTCAAAAACAAGATGCCACTCTAAATTCTATCCCAGTACATACAAGATTGTGTGTGTTTATCTATAAACATAAATAGTCCAAGTCACTTGCAGTGTTTAAGAATGTATCTGAAGTCACTTTTCCCTCGTGTTATAAAAAAGATAACCATTTTTACAAC
Organism: Suricata suricatta; assembly: GCF_006229205.1. Taxonomy (NCBI): domain Eukaryota; kingdom Metazoa; phylum Chordata; class Mammalia; order Carnivora; family Herpestidae; genus Suricata; species Suricata suricatta. The sequence continues at coordinate 42,705,865 of NC_043709.1, read as the reverse complement.
TCTATTTAAAGGTCCCACAAAATCTGTCACAAACTATTAAAAGAAATGACAATTATGTCTTTGCCATGGACCAACCACTTTATTTTTTTTCTTAAATTTTTAGATTAAATTGTGATGTTTATAATTCAAAGAATGAATATGCGTTCATATATTGTTTTCAAAATTTTGTTTCTGAAATAAGGTCATATAAGGAATCATATAGCTAATTTATATTATTAATAAAGTTATTAACAACTAAGATATATGTACTGTTTTAAAGATTAGAAAATATTTTCTTATACATCTCTTAGAACAATCCACAAGTGAGGAATATTTTATTACAATATACATTTTGGCATTGCAGATGAAATCACCTACATGTGAGAAAGTTGGGCCCATGGTGTACATTGATGGGAATGACTGATACTGGACCCCTAAAGCTAATTTGGTAAATTTTCGAACACTCTACCTCCTAACTCGCAGCATCGAGGTAGCAAAAAATTGTCTGTGATGGGAGTATTTACACCACGGAAACTGGCAAAAGTAAAGCCACCGCACTGCACCCCAATCTACACCACTTTAAACATTTGCCAGCACATTACTGAGCCAGACTATATTCCATGATCCTTGCAATTAACAAATTTTAAAATTGCTTTACTTCTCATTTTTTCAGGCACAAAATGGAAGGCATAATAATCTGTTCATAAAACACTGATTATCTGAGAATAGTGAAGTTAAGATTAAAGTAGAAGATTATTTTAATATAGTCATTTCTGCTACATTTTTATTTTTTATACGAATGGGGAATACATTTTAGAGCCACTGGATGGGGACTATGTGTATATAAAGAATACCTATTCTTATCCATCTTTTAGTTTGTTTTCTTACTTTTTTTCTCCTTTACATTATGCAGAAACACAACTAGAAATAATTAACAATGTTCAAAATAATTTCTATTAAATATCTGATTGAGTACATAAAATCATGGTTAAACAATGGTGCACACTTCAGATTTGATTTTTTTGGGGTTTAGTTTTAAAACTCATTTGTCAATTAAAAAAATTTGAAATAAAGTAAATATAAGGCCTTTTTTGAGAGCAAAAATTCTATTATTCTTTTGGTCAAATAGATACTTACTCATATATGTATTTTCAATACTCTTACACATTTTCGGCACTTCATTAGTAATGCTCACATCTTCTACCACTGACATGGGAAAATCCTGGTTTGGGTGTATTATGCAAAGTAAGAAGTCTAGTAAAAAATACCTTATAATACATGCAGATATACCATCTCCTGCCAGAGATTTAGGGCAAATATACTATTTTTTATAATAAGGTTTTCTCATAGCCATTATCCTAAACTTAAGCAATTCATTCATAAGATATTCATAATCAAATATAGAAAAGAAATATGAATGTTTACACTCATAGATCTAACAGGAGAAACATAACAGAGGGCCATTGGGAGAGGAAGGGGGAAAGAGAGTTGGGGAGAGAGAGGGACAAAAACCATGAGAGACTACTGAATACTGAAAATGAACCCAAGGGCTGAAGGGGGAAGAGGAGAGTTATTCCATATCATGGATAGGAAGACTCAACATTGTCAAGATGTCAATTCTCCTAAGATGATTTATAGCTTCAATGTAAATCTCAGCAAATTACTTCATTGACAAACAGATTCTAAAGACTATATGGAGAGAGATCCAGAATAGCCAGCACAATATTTAAGAAGAACAAAGTTAGAGGTGTACCACTACCTCACTTTAAGACTTAAATAAAGCTACTGGATTCAGGAAGTGTGGTATTGGCAAAAGAATTGATAAATAAATTTGTGGCACAGATTAGAGAGCTTAGATATAGGCATCTTTGACAAATATAATAAAGATAGTCTTTTTTACAAATGGTGCAGGAACAATTGCATGCAAAACAAAACAAACAAAACAAAACAATCTACACAAGGACCTTAACCTTTTACAAAAATTAATTCAAAATGGATCCTGGACTTGTGGAAAATGCAAAACTATAAAATTCTGTTTTGTGCTGGTCTCAGCCTTTCCAGTGTGACTCTATCAGCTAACAATGCCCGGAGGCTTTCACCTGGGTACCCACAAATATTTCCCTTTTTTGGAATCAATGTTGTGACCATACCACCCCCTATTGATACTAGGAAACTTTGAGAAAAGAACAATAACAACAACAGAACCCAAACAAACAAAAAAGGGTTTCTTTTTTTCTTTTTAAATTTTTTAACATTTATTTATTTTTGAGAGACAGAGAACACACAAGCAGGGAAGGGGCAGAAAGAGAGAGAGGGAAACACAGAATCCAAAGCAGCTCCAGCCTCTGAGCTGTCAGCACAAAGCCTGACGTGTGGCTAGAACCCACAAACTGTGAGATCATGAGCCGAAGATGGCCACTCAACTGACTGAGCCACTCAAGCACTCCACACAAAAGGGTTTCTTACTCACAGGCCCCGGAGGTACTTGGCATGCCTGGGACAACACAGTGAGGTTGTGGGTAGAAAGAAAAAAAAAAAAAACTACTGTAGGCCTGGGGTTCTGCTTTTCTTGGGGTTGAGGGTGGGGTGACTAGGGTTTTGTAGGTTTACTCTTTATTGATGAATTTAAAACATAAAGACAGGAATTAAAACCTGCAAAGGGAAAAATAAGCTGCCAGTTGTCAACTAAGTCATCCAGAAATTTCTAAAACAGAGGAAACTTCAGGGATAGGATGGCCTGATGCTTCATCTAGTCTGTGGTTAGCAATGTGTTTATTCAAGGTAGTTGTCTTTGAAGTGGATGCCTGAGTAATCAAAATCTTAATTTCAGACACTTCCATTACAATAGAAACAAAACAAAACAAAACAAACAAACAAAAAAAAAAACCAGGCAAACAAAAGCCCCAACAATCAAGTGTCATGATCTTATACTACAAATTCCTAGAAGATAACATATAGGAGAAAACCTAGATGACCTTGGGTGTGGCAATAACGTTTTAGGTCAACACTACATTTCCATAGAGAACTATCGAAAAAGCAAAAAGACCAGTGGTTGTCAATGACTGGTGGTAGAAGGGAAAAACAGCAGAGCATAGAGAACTTTCAGAGCATTGAAAGTATTATGCACAATACTGTGGTGGTGGATAAATGTCATTATACGTTTGCCAAAACCCGTAGAAGATACAATGCCAGAGTGAACCCTAACGCAAACTATGTGATGAGGGAGCATAAGGCAAGTTCACAGACCAAACACACTTCCTACCCCACCAACCAAGGGGGATCTGTGTGATATTCCGGCACTCCTAGCTGCCCAAGAACAAAGAAATAGGAGAAAAACAAATGGTTAACTGATAGAGATCACAGTCCTGCAGGACCTCAGTCTCCATCACCCCTCCATAGTGATGTAGGAAACAAAGGCAGAAGGAAATGGCAGGTAGAACTAAATTTCCTGATAACCTGCAGCCCATTGACAAATACTTGAGGCTGGCGGAGTAAAATGTCTCCCCAGGCACTTCCTACTGTCTTCCTGTTAATGATTTGCTAGAGGGAAAAACAACTTTAGCTAGACAATAGCTAGACCTCCAACTATCTGGGAGTTTCTTTAGCATAAGAAACTCTCACTGGAAACTTCCCTTGGATTTTACCTCCCCCAACCCCATAGTATATAACCAGTCCCTCCTCCTGGCCCCTGGGCAGCTCTTCCTGCCCTCAGTTCCTGTCCCTGTGCTTTAATAAAATCACCTTTTTGAATCAAAGATGTCTTCCAGAATTCTTTCTTGGCCATTGGCTCTGGACCCCATGAACCCCACTGTCAAATCCTCCCACAAAAGACCCTCATGATGCAGACTTTGGATGATTATGATGTGTCAATGTAGGTTTATCATTTGGAACAGCGCTACTACTTTGGTGTGGGATACTAACATGGGGGTGGCTATGCATGTGTGGAATCTGGGAAGACATAGAAAAGTGTTCGTTTTCCTCAGTTTTGCTGTGAACCTAAAACTGCTCTAAGGAAAGGAATTCTCAATTTAAAAAAAAAAGATAAAAATTGACATCAGTTCAGTAATATCCTATAATATATAGGATCCAAATACTGTGATGAAAAATTTTAAACAGATTAAAAAATTCCACATAACATTTCTGCCTTAAGTTAGGACAATAGGGTACCCATTCTGTACCTCATTTTAGAGGGTCCTTGTCCTTGCTCACTCCAACTCTGAGTCAGTCTATAGGGTAAAGAATTTGAATGAAGATCAAGAGCTTGTGATCATTTGGAGCATTCTTGTTTCTAGATGTCACCGGGTACTAAAACCACAGAATTCATTGGCCTGACATCCAGGAGCCCGATTTAGGATATGCACAGGTCTCAGTCTTGCATTTGAGCCTACAAAATGGACCATTTGCTAGGGTTTACAGCCCCTAATTTCAAGGGTTGGCCTATAGCTATTTATAGAGGAGATAGATGAAGTTTGCACCTAAGACCTAGAGCATCCAATGATCATGAAGCCATTCATGGTGAGGGGAAAAGAGAAGCAATGAGTGAAGGGGAAGAAAAGATAGAAGATGGAAGGTGGTATGCCGGAGGCCCACTCCAGCTGGTCCAGGGCTCCCTGAAAGGGTAGCAGTGTCAGTGAAAAATCCACGCAGTTTCTTTCTTTCTTGGTCACCAGCCTGGCATCATCTCTATCTCTCTGGTATCTCTCTGGTATCTATCTTGCCAGGTTTTGGACCTTTATTTATAGATTTATGACATTTATAGTTGTGACTACTCTTACCTATCCTCATAATGGGCACCAATTAGCATATGTATGCACAGTAACTTTTGCCTGGCTCTTGTTTGTTTCTATTTCCTAAGTTAGGCTCTTTATCTCCGGGCCAAAGTAAATATTACTCTTGTGTTCTTTAACCCCCTTTATTATCCATGTCTTAAGTTTGTGAAGCTCAATAGAAGAGCCTTTCGACAAACATCTGCAGTGCTTTGTTTAAATTCCTCCTTATAGAGGTGGGAAATGCTTCTTCCCATGAGGTATCTGTGTGAGGAATATGGGTCTGATTTGGAACATTGTGAGGCCTAATCAATAGCAACAGGCTTAATTTCACATGAGCAGTAGTAGCAGAAGGAGATGCCAGTTTCCACCACTCATGGCAGGAGCCATGCAATGTCTGCCATTTCCTTACTCCATGTCATCCAGCAAGGCTGGCGGCTCCCAGCAGTGGTACATAATGTGGGTAGAAGCCCAGAGTTGCCACTTTTTGAAAGTCCAGATTCTGGTACAGATCTCCAAAGACCAGCAAAACATGGTCTCTCAGAGCATTATGAAAGTATAGAAAGACAGAACATCTTTTATTTAACATTTTTTTCAGCCTGATTTATAAGTGTTTAACATTTAGATGCATAGTTTGTGAGACTTCATTTTCATTTTTGTTCTGGGCTTCACAAATGTTTGGCATAGGCTTGCCATGAGTATTGGTAAGTATATTTTTCCTTCTCTCAAACCTTTCCTTAAATATAGGTCTATGGGAAGAAATGAGGCAAGTATTATTGCATTGAATCTATTTGTTCAATAGGTTGAAAAAATTCTTTGCTGACTCTCTCACACAACTCTACTGTGTGGAATTAATTTCCTGTGTACCTGTCTGTAGCTGTGGAATCTGTTTACCAGTGCAAATGATGGAAATATAGCATGTGCAAGTTTCTTGATGAGTTACAAGCTGGTATCACAAATGTGTTTAACTTCTGTGACCTAGAATTATTATTTACAGTATACAAAGAGCAGTTTCAAATGTAGACAACCTACTATATATGTACTTCAGTTTGGGATGGAGATACCTTCAGAAAAATAAAAGCAACAAGTTATCCAGGTGATGATCCAAATTTCTTAGAATCAAAGAATTTCACCCATTTTGTTTGTTGATGATTGTATTGGTTCACACAATGTATCTACTTCTAGTCAGTGTTTTCTTACACAGTTGCAGGGTTTGGACATACACGTATTACTAATGCCATCCTTTACTATTGCTTTAGTTTAACAACTACAGTGTCAACTGGAAAAAAAATATTGGTATAGAAGTCCAATATTTTGGGAAAAGAAAATCTCTCAACAAGGTGAAATAAATGTTAAAGATAAAAATTTGGGGTTGATGTTGGTCCTCTATTAGGTATATAACCTCAGAGCCACAGGTATATGTTAAGTTTAAAATATATAGTGTTATATTTAAACATTGTTTAAAGATTTTAATTCAGTATATAATATATAGTGGACTTGACAATGAGCATGACTATGTGGGCTCAGATACCTTGTTGGCTTATAACAGTGAAAAGCTGAAGACCATACAGTAAAATCATGGCTGAGTGCTAAGAATTATAAGGATCTTTTGATGCTGAAGAAGAAAGACAGAATTTAGGAATGTCAGTGCAAATATTTATAAGGAACTAGACAATCAATTGTACACATGGATCTCTCTTTTCTTTGTTCTCTGTATCAGGCTTAACCTGGGCTAGTCTTCAGATCTATGAATAGGTAGAATAATCATATTGGAATAGAAAAATGCCCTTAGATGATTCAGAAACTAAGTCATGGAACCAATACAGAAGCTGTTTTCCCTAGTTTAGGTAAGAAATATCATTGTTGTTAGTAATACCAACCAAAGGCCAAGAAACTCCATTAATAAAAAAGTACCACTATGAGTAAACAGAGTAGTTCCTATTAAACTAAGACTGTGGAAATGAGTCAAACTAGTCAGACTTTCTGTGGGACCATCTGGCTGTCTTGAATACAATAGTGCATACATTTGAAATGCATTGACAATTTCACATGAGGTTATAAAATTTAGATACCCCAAAAAATCATAGGCAAGACATTATTTGTCTTAAAAATATATTTAGAATAACAACCTTTGAAGTCTTATGAGTAGATCCTGTTTTTAAAATATTTAAAATAATAAAAATATTTTCTAATTATCATTTGTATTACTTTTTCTAAAGATCTCAGAGCAATCAAATTATGTAAGATCTTCATAAATTTATGAATTTTTATCATGGTATAGGAACAAAAGGGTCCTTGTAAAATGGGGTGACAATTATACTGGAAACAATGAATTAAATTTAAAGTTATATGTATTCATATTTGATTAAACTACATGATATTTTACTTTAGATGTTGAGACCCACAGAAAATTGCCTCACTAGATTAAAAAATGTGTAAAGGCTCTAAAGTTAATAACACTTCAAAGTTGAAAAGCTATATGCTTTAAATGGCATAGGTTGTTTCTGCCATATATCACTTAATTTTTTTAATTTTATAACTATGTACAAACTTTAAAATAATCTCACATTTGGATATATACCAAAAATTCAGAGAAGATGCTTGTTATTGTAAATATGGTAGAAAAGTATACATTACTGAGGTGCAATTTTTTTTTTTTTTTGGTAATCTAAAATCTGAATTAGGAGTGCTGGAGTCCAGCTCCGGCAGGTGCAGGGCTTCCTGAAAGATGGACAGTGTCAGGGAAAGGGGGAGGGAATGAGAGAGCCACATGAGTTTCTTTCTGATCACCAGGCAGGCATCTCTGCACTGCCTGAGAGTCAGCTTTATTTATGGAAAACAGGTATGGGGCCAGCACAGAAGTGGCATTTGCCTTAGACAATGATTTCTGATAACAAATTTCTTTGGTATGTAAAAATTTCCCAGAACATAGATTGGTAGAAGACTCATGCATAATCTTTATCAATAGTGATTGATGGAGGTGATTAGATGCTTATGATATGGGGAAGGAAGGTATCTTCAGCATTCAAATACAAGGCAATGTTTTTCATATAGGAAAGGTAAAAGCTAGTTCTTTGTGAGCAGGGGTCAATAGCCTGTTTGCCTAAGGGGAAGTATAACAAAAACAGGATTCTCAGGAAATGCAAATGTTTTCTCCCTATAAAAGAAGTTTCTACAATAAGTTCCTTCACAAGGTGCAATTAGCATATTTTAGGATAAGGGGATAAGTCACTCTAGATACCAATCAACAAGGTGCCTTGGGGGTCCGTGCTCAAGCAAAAATAATTGAGTGGGGATGGATATTGGTCACCATCTGATGGCAGGAGGCCTTGCAAACCCCTCTTACCTCACAAGGAGTTTTCTCAACTTAGGGAGTTCAGAAAATGGCTCCCAACACATGAAAGTGAAAAAACAAAGTTCTCAGGAACTATTTTCTACTCTATCAGCTATATGTGTTATTAAAAAGCATTTGAAGTCTATTTCAAGCCTTAAAAATTAAGAAAATAATAATTTCATTTCCTACATTGAGTAATGGCCTTATTAATAATGTAGAATTGAGACAGATTTAAATCAAAATAGCTCTTGGATGTAAAATCAAATTTTTCCCCTTTAGACCCTCCCACAAAGATGACTGTAAGTAGGAAGCCCACTTAATGTGGTGGGAGGCATGTCCATTGTAGCCAGTCCCCAGAACAACTGACTGAGGAGTATGTTATTGCTCAATGTTAGGGTCTGACCAGCCCAACCTGATTCCTTTGTCTTTTCTTCAAAATAATTCTATATTCTTTTCAAATATTACATATTTATTTTTATTTACCCTTTATTTATTAATTTAGTTAAATTTAGTTCCATCTTTTCTATCTCCTCTCCCCCCACCTACTATTTTGGGGTAATTTATATAACACTACTGTTCCTCCTGCAGTATTTTTCCAAGAAAAAAGGGAAGTCAGTAACATATTTTTCTATTGTCACTTTCACAGAAATAAATATTGCCCACTGGTGATGGTTGATCATGTATTTGCTTATGAGTTAACTTCTTCAGGGTCCTCATATGGTTAGCTTAGGATACCTACCTCTTTTAAGAGGTGACTTTTTGAGTACTTTGTGTGTTCATGCCTCATAATGATATGAAATAGCTCAAAAAAGCAATCAAAGGAAGTGGATACTGACATTTTCACAGGTCAAATTTATCAGTAGTGTTGCTATGACATTAATATAAATTCATACTTAAAATATGTGGTCATTCATATATAAATTATAGTTAATTCTTTATAATGCTAAAATGTGCTAAATGCTCTATTTAATTTGGTTAAGATGGAAATATCTTAACAGTGTAATAATTTTTAAAAATTAACTGTGTGATGATAATGGCAATTATGCCAAAGCTGTGGATGCAGAACCGATCTAAGATATATGGTCATTCTCTTGGTGGATCCATTATGTATATAACTACCATATGTTATTTTACCAAGGAAATGACTGGAATGACATTTTAACATTTAATTCTACTATGATACAGTCTTATTTATAAAAAGTTATATTTTGATCTCAAGTAATATTTGATTTAATAAGTGAGTTAACTGTGCAGGTTAATATACATATTGCACAAGGGCATGCTAATGCAATTAAAAATTAGCTCAGGCAAAAATTATCATGAAAAATTTATAGAGTGCTAACAGCAAAGATTATTTCTGTATTTACTATGACTAACATTGGTTCTTCAAAGACATGTTTCATATCCATATTCTTTTGTAACTTAACTCTTTCTTAGTATAAAATATTATTTGAATTCAAAGATAAGCCTACATTTTAACATTAAGTCAATATCTACTGAGGCCATAGTGGTTAACATTCATATTGTTACTTAAAGCTTAAGATAAAAAAAGTTAAGGTTTTTTGAGAGACTCATTTGTAACTATGCACATCTTTTGCCATTAAGTAGATGACTAGTCTTTTTCATAAAAAAAGGCTACATAAATTTTTCTCTCTCTCATTCCCTTTCATTCTCTCTCAGATGGGTTTTCTCATCAAGAGTTTCACAATGTTCATTGTTTTGCCATAGGTACATTTAGGCACATTTTTCTTCTGAAAGCAATAAAATGGCAGAATTGAAAGTGATTTTGTTTTGTCAGCTGCTGAGAAAAATAGATGTCATCATACTGTTATTTGATAATCTCTAGATTAATAGTCATATACCTTTGTGAATAATAGATATTTTTAAATATCTATTATGTTTATTTTTCATCTTCCCAAATGGAGGGAGATAACTACTTGTCAATGACACTGCTTATTGTCACATAAAGAAAAATCAGATATGTTTCTCATGTTCACTATTAACTTATTTTTAATAAAAGGGTAAAGTAGTTTTCGAGGTTAGGATGCAAAATGATCAACTGTTTTTTGGTGGGGTGCTTTTGCATTTTGTTTTGGTTTTTGTTTGTTTGGGTTAGTAGCCCATAAACAGGAGATCTGATTTATTGGTGGTTGAGTAATAACCAAGATGTGTGTTTTAGCAAGCACTTCATGTGGCTCTGATGAAGATGATTTCTAGAGCACATGTGACAAAATAAGATTTAAATAAGAGAACATGACTTTTCAGGTCAAAAGCAAACAAACACCTATTTGTGTTCTCTGATATCACTCCTCAATTAGAGGATTTAAGTTAAAGAAATCAGCTAGGAGTCCTTCACTGTGTTTGCAGATCTTCAATACTCATAAGTTATCTCCTTCCAGCCCCCCATTTATCTGCTTCATTCTGCTTTCTCTGATGATAGATTACATTACATTGGGCAACAATTATCAGCACCTTTATCCCCATCCCTGTCTGTCTCGATTCTGGAATGGTTGCCAAATGAAACAATGGGTTTGACTGGGAAGATGTATCCTAAATCATGTTTTTGAATCTTGGCTAACTCTGACCAGGAAAGGCTCTGAGTGAAAACCTTATCTCCTGCTGTTTAGGATATAGAAACGTTGACTTTTCCATCTCCCTCGGTCTGATTCTCAGTAATTTCCATTACAGACCACAGGCAGATGGACCCTTACTTCTAACATTGCTTGCAAACTGACAGATTTTTGCCTGGGCTCATCTCTTTCTTATAAAATTTTGCTAAAAGTGGCAGGAACAGTCAGAATTCTGTGTTTTGCTAATTTCTTCCCTACAAACTACAAATCCAAAGGCATTTGGTATGATTCCCAGTTATTATAGGTAATAGTTTATGAAATATTTTCCCTTAACAGGTGTTACAAGCATACCAGCCTATAGCATATCTTTTCTTTATCTGCTGTCCACATCCCAAGACGATGGTACATATTTTTTAAAAATTTTTTTTAATGTTTTATTTATTTTTGATACAGAGAGAGACAGAGCATGAGAGGGAGAGGGACAGAGAGAGAAGGAGACACAGAATAGGAAGCAGGCTCCAGGCTCTGAGCTAGCTGTCAGCACAGCCCAACGCAGGGCTAGAACCCACGAACGTGAGATCTGACCTGAGCCGAAGTCGGAGGCTTAACGGACTGAGCCACCCAGGCTCCCCAAGACGATGGTACATATTTTTAATTTTTATTGTTGCAAAGCCCCACTTATAGGTACAGACTTCTGTATTAGTATTTAGGTTATACTGCTGGAACAAGATATCCCACATCTGAGGCTTGAATGACAAGGGAGTTTACTTCACACAAAACAGTACAGAAATGAATTTTCCAGGACTTGAGAAACTGATCTACTCCAAGAAGTCATTTAGGTATCCAGATTCCTTCCATCTGGTTCTGTCATCTCCAGGTTATCATTGTTAGCTGGCATCCATATCTACCTTTGAGACAGAAGAAGGTGAATAAGGAAATCCATGTTTGGTGGCTCTACATTCAAGGTGCTATCTAAAAGTTGTTCATTTAATTCCCTTGTATATTCACTGGCCCAAGTGAATGCATCTACATTAAAAGAGGCTAAGAAATACATCTTGCTTAGTTATTGTGTTGTAACTAAAACTTGAGAGTCCTATTATTAAATCAAATAAAGGGAAAATAAATGTAAGAACGCAATTAGCACTCATGTCACAAAATGGTACTTGTGAAGGATAATGAGAAAATTGAATAAAAAAGTGTGTTTGCTATGCATATGCTAGTTTTCTTAAATTAGATTATCCATTATTGCTCAAATATTCTTTTCAGATCTATTTTCATTGTGCAGTATTCCTCCCATAGAAACTACAGCTTGGCTTCAATATTTCCTATTCTATCAAATACATGGCCTCTGAGCAGCTCTCTAGCTCTCCAATGACTGCTCCAATTCCTTGTCTGTTCTCATCTCGCAGGTCATTTAACTAAGCTCTTAGCCATATCCATTCATTCCTCTCTTTGTGGGTTTTTTGTTGTTGTTATTGTTAAGTGGGCTTCATGTGACATGAGGCTCAAACTCATGACCATAAGATCAAGACCCAAGCTAAGATCAAGCGTCGGATGCTTAACTAACTGAGCCACCCAGGCACCTTGTTCCCTTTGTGTTTTTAATCATAGAATTTTCCCCTAATATCTCCACTCATTTATCTTTATCATTTTCAAAATGTTATTTGAAATTTTCTTTCTCCATGAACTACCTTATTAACCCTGCATACTTTGCTGTTTTTTACATCATCACTTTTTACTATTTTAATTTGCACTTATGAAGATGTTACCTTTCATAATTTTAACACATTTCACATTTATATGCTATTTTCCGTCTAGACTGTAAACTTATCCAAAACAGAGAAAAAGTGCTTCTTATGAACACATGATAATAGTATAATATTAATGTTCTTTGCTTAAAAATCATCCCTCTTATGAGAGAATTTTTTTTTTTTTTGGAAAAGTGCACAAGGTTTGAAGATGAAAATGCCCTTTCTACACCTCCCGTATAACTAGCTGTGTGGTTTTGGACATGTAACATGATATTCTCTTTTTTGTATTGTTGTTATGCTAAAAATAAAGTCTATACCTCTGCCAGCAGAGTTCTTTATGACTAAGCTCAGCATATTGCTTATTCAGTTTTTTGATTAAAATACTTAATATCATTTTCTTTGTAAAAGTTCATATTTAAAACAATTTTTTTACAACTATATAAATGAATACTATTAGTATGTTAAATTTTTAAATTTATTTACTTTTGAGAGAGAGAGAGAGAGAGACAGAGAGAGAGCAAGTGCACACAAACAGGGGAAGGGCAAAGAGAAATGGAGAGAGAGAATAACAACCAGGCTAGGGGCTGTCAGTACAGAACCCGGCATGGGGCTCAACTGCACAAACCATGAGATCATGACCTGAGACCAAACTGAGTCGGACATCTAACTGGCTGAGCCACCAAAGAGCCCCTCAGTACATTAACTTCTAATGATAATACTCTTTGGAGCATTTCTCTATTGACCATAGAGACCATATAAAAAATAAAAATTCACAAATTAGGCCTATTAAAAATAAATTTACAAATTATCTTACTAAATAAAAAAACACATTTCATTAAACCAATAGATTATCCACTATGACCTAAGGCCCAACAATATCAGAATTTGTAAAACCCAAAGTGAACTAATTCCATATATAGTTCATATTGACGCAGCGCTTTTATTCATAAAAATTAATGTAAAATAATATGTTAGGGTTATTTGATCTTTAATGTCCCTTCCAGCGATAACATTTCATGGTTCATACTGCAAAATATGAAAGTTTCTTTATATTTCCAAATATTAGTATAATATTCACATAATTTTTCTAGTATATTAACTTAAACCTATCATATAAAGAAGTGTACATGTGGGGCGCCTGGGTGGCTCAGTTGGTTAAGCCTCTGACTTCGGCTCAGGTCAGATCTCACGTTCGTGGGTTCGAGCCCCGCATCAGGCTCTGTGCTGACAGCTAGCTCAGAGCCTGGAGCCTGCTTCTGGTTCTGTATCTCCTTCTCTCTCTGCCCCTCCCCGTCTCATGCTCTGTCTCTCTCTGTATCAAAAATAAAATAAAACATTAAAAAAATAAAATAAAGAAGTGTACATGAATTTTTAAATTCAGTATCTCTTACGTTAGAGATAAAACTTCTCACAGACATGAAAGCCATACAATTTTGGATCTTAGTGAGGCCTTCTAGAAATACTAAAAATAACTAGTTGTTCTGAAAATAAGGGTGGGCATTTATATTGACTTCACATAATAATAGGTATTTCATTTTCTATTTTAATGCCCTGAGCGCACAATGGTTCTATATGCATAATAACATTAGTATAATGAAATAATAACTAGAAATATTAATATTTATTCCTTTCCTTTCTATGTATTTTTCCATTGTCAATCAGAAACCAAATTAATGTATCTTACATATTCTCAGAGGTTCTACATTCTCTCAACAAACTTTTTGTTGACTAACTCCAACTAAAAAATATTGGTCTTTGTAATGTCCTAAATTTGTATCTGTAAAAATTAAACAGAGATTAAAACATAAGAAACTGTGCTTTAGTTGATTCATCTCAAGACACTTTAATGAGATGGTTAAAAAGTTGCTAATATTAATCCACCCAGCATTAACCTAATTCAGGGAAATATTGCCTATCTTTTATGGTAAGGTTGGTCCTTCATATGTTCTTTGGTCTACAAGGAATTTCATATTTTTTTAAAGTTAGTCAGAATTGGATTTATGACCTATAATGAAAGAACCCAAACTAATCCAATTATTTTTATAACTTTTAAACAAGAGGATAAAAATCAGTTGGGGAAGTCCTAGAGCAAAATAGAAGGTAAAACCAAGCAGATACATGCTTCAAAACCTCTAAGAAGGTTTATTTTAGTCCTAGATTGAATTAAAGAAATGAGCCTCAACAATGGGATAGGATAAAGGTAACACTCTCTGGGGGATGATAATATTGTAAGGAAACTTTACATTTTTCATTCTAATACCTGTGACTTGGACTGCACAAAGACAGGAGTATATGACAATATGACAATAAAAATAGACTCTCAGTTAATCTTGATTTAAAAAAAATGTTATCAGACAGGCTATTTAAATTAACCATGACTGGTATATTTGAGAAGCTAGAAAATAAATGTAGACAGTTTAAAAATGGAAAATATCACTGGAGAACTTGAATTAAAAAAAAGCAAATGTAAATTCCAGATCTGAGTGATACATTCCTAAAATTACTAAAAGCAAACTATGTGCAGGACATGACTGAATTGGTACAATGAAAGATAGCAATACCTGTGGAAAATCTGAAAATCTGGGAAAAATATAAATATGTTAGTTTGAGTCATGTGTGAAACAGCAAAAATACATGTCCTTTGTCTCATAATTCAAAGAAAGAAAGGGAGAGAGTAAATAGGGCAGAAATAATATTTGAAGAGTTGAATGTCTGAAAATTGTCAAAAACCACTGAAAGACATAAACCTCAGATTCAAGAAGAAACTACAAACAATGTGCAGCATGAAGAAGGAAAGAGACAGAGAAAGACAGAGAGATAGGATGGATGGATGAATGGATGGATGGATGGATGGAAGCAAGGAAGGAAGGAAGGGCGACATAACTAGCTAGCAGGAAAAAAGAGACATTATTTTTTAAAATATTTTTAAATGTTTATTTACTAGAGAGAGAGAGAGAGAGAGAGAGAGAGAGAGAGAAGATGCAGAGTCCGAGGCAGGCTCCAGGCTCTGAGCTGTCAGCAAAAGCCTGAAGCAGGGCTCGAACCCACGAACTGTGAGATCATGACCTGAGCTGAAGTCAGATACCCAACTGACTGAGTCACCCAGGCGCCCAAAGAGATTACTTTCAAAGGAGGAAAAAAGTAACATTAGCAGATGATTTTTCAAATTAATGATGAAAGAGAGAAGACATTACATTGCTATAGAAAGAAAATACCTACTACACTTGAATTCTACATTTATTGATAACCTACAAAAGTGAATATAAGACTGTTTCTGACTATGGATATAGAGCTGCAGGAAATCATGTATCATACTCTAACACAAAAAAGCTAGAAAGACTACAGTGTCATAGATCTCTTGAATATATCAGAAAGCTGAGGACAACAAGAAGTACATACAGACTAAGATGCAGACTGTGCAAATTCTTCTTAGAAGTGAGAAATCATGACTGTTTGCTTCCTTGGTGAAGCAGCAGGAGAAGGAAAAATTTACCATAAAGTGAGGTATGAAAAAAACAGCCAGGACTTCATCATTTATTGATGAAGTGAGGGCTCATCCATGTATTGGAATTCCAAGGACTTCTAGCCACAGAGCAAGATTATACTAATCACCATTTCTTACACTCAGCTTTCACTGAAAACTTGGGAATAATATACTCAAAGTGGAGTGAAGGAGCAAGGCAAGAAAACTGACAGAAAATCATTCTGAGGAATTTTGGGCAGTTACCAAATGCAAGACAGCTGGTGGCATGATAGTCATGCCGAGATATGAGAATCAAAGCTTTTGGCTTTCTCTGTAGAATTTTCTCTGTAAAAGATGTAGTTTTATTTTTGTATTGTTTATGAATTTTATTGATAAAAATAACTATTAAAAATGATTGCTAGCCACTGTCATGAACTTGAAAGCACACTGTGCCTTTCTATGAAAGCTAACACCTGGTAGACTATTCTGTCTTCCACTTGAACTTGGTATGTAACCAAAGCTCTTCTTTTACTGTTCCGGTTTTTAGGTAGATTTAAATTTCATTAGATCAGATGGTTTAGTTTTCTTTTGCTTTGTTTAAATTGAACCTTTTTTCATTTTGAAAACTGCAATAGTAATTTGCAGGGGATGTTAAGATAGGGCTTTGTTTATATTGAGGGCGAGTTAATACCTCTATTTCTTTTCATTCTATTCACTTGTCAAATCTTGACTATTGAAATGTTTTTTTTAAATTGATATGATTCTTCATAAAGACTTTCCATTTAAAGTGAGCAGTTTATAACAATCCTTAAGATCCCTTTGCAGTCTCTTATTCATCCTGTCATCCATTTGAATCAACAGGAATTTGTTTGAATGTGTACTATTGTTTGAGCCTTTGTTCTAGAATGAGGACCCTTGCTGGGTACATCACCCTCTTAGGTCGGTGGAAAAAAATAGAAAATTTTCAAAGATACAAAAGATGTTAGAATGATGAGCTAAAACATTCCGAGGAGACAATCAAAAGCTTTATGCTGTTATTTGATTATTGGATCATCATCTATTTCATCATTCCCATGGCTTTTTAAGGGGAAAGCCAACTATAATATGCTAAAAAACAATGTTGAGCATATACAGCTATGATGTACGAATGTCATCTAATCTTCACAATATTTGCCCATGAGATAGATAACATTACCTCCATTTTTTGGTTGAGTAAACATAAGCTCATAGTTAAATAACTAGCTCAATATCACAGGGAAATCCTAGTTTCTCTGACAGCAAAACCCATAGCTTTTCTCTTTTCCTACCCTAAAGTGACTAATTTTACCTGAGACTCTTGGGTTTATTTTTAGTTAAATAAGTACACTTGCTTACCAAGCAGTATTTAATGCATGGGTCACAAATCAGGAAGAATTCATAGTAAATATGGACTGTGCCTTGCCAGCCTCAGAGATGCTTACTACATGAATTTGCATTCAAACATTGCTCAAAGTGAAAATATCCCTGATTCTAACACTGGTGTATATAATAATGATAGAGCTCAGAGTGAGTTGTCAGAGGTCTCTTGGATTGGTAGGGAATTAATTCATTTTACATTCTGAAATAACAGACACTCGTTTCTCTTAATAATGACACTTGAGAATTCATTAAATAACAGGTCCATATTGATTGACAGCGTTGATTACTGAACACAGCTCTCTCTGTGTGACCCGTTCATTTGTTCTTTTGCTTTGTTCTCATATCTTTTCCTCAGTGGAAGCTCTATTTCAATATGTCTGTCTTTTGAAGATGAAAAAGAAAAGCTTTACACCCTATATGTCTTTCTCCTTCAGAAGAAAAGTTTAGGGTGGGAATACTGCTAATATTGCCATATTTTATTTTTATTTTTATTTGTTTGTGTCTCTTGGATTGTAGGTTTGGTATGTAGACCAAATCAGAGCTCAGTGAATGAAATGGCTGTAGCACAGCTGGTCCAGAAATGTCAGCAGGGATGTGTTGGGGGAAACATGTTATTAGCTGCATCACTGATTTAAGCATGGTAACGGATATTATTTCAAGAGTTGGGGGGAAAATAGATCCACTTGGCTATGTACAGTTCTATTAGACAGAAACTCAGTTCTTTAAAAACTGACATTAGAGTCATTAATTTTCATCAAAAGCCCTTTTCTTCACCTCAAGAAAGGCTTCCGGTTTCTGTCGTAACTTGAATCCAGTCAGATTTGTGATCTTAAGTTTCTTACCTCTGATAATTCATTCAAGAACATCTTTCCTACCAGTATCTTTGTTTCATCATTAATGAATAACATCAAATCCAAGACACATGCGTTTACTATGTGTTGGAACATCTATTTGAAAATCTCATCCTTTAAAGCCAAAGGTGGAATATTTTTACACACCCCAGTCCTCTGGTGGTTCTATGTCTACAGTATGCTGACTAGGTAACATCCTGCCAAGCAAACCTAATTTCCTTCCTTCCAAAGTAACTCTAAATGTTTGTATTATTCCTTTCACATTTTTGTATCAAGTCGGTCCAGAGAAAAGGAATAAGGCATTCAGAATGCTGCTCAATTTTATGTCTTATTGGAAAAATGTTTTATTATAATTTCTATACTATTGAAATAATTGTAATATAACTGCATTTAGAGTAGTGTTAGGGTTATAAGTCACAGTGCCTGGGTTCTAATCTTAATTTTGCCACTTACAGCTGTGTAACCATGAGCAAGTTAATAAATCCTTTTGTGTCTCAGTTGCCTCATGTATAATACAGAATTTAATTGTATCTATCTCTGTGGTGAGGATGAAATGTGTTTATACATATACACTGGCATAGGACTTAGACTTCCAGGCACATATTTAGGGTTCAACAAATGTTATCCATTTTTATAGCTGTTGCTGCTTATCTTGTCATTATCTGGGCACTTAGTATCCATGTGTCATGAGTTCATAAGAGGGACTCCCTAAAACAGTGTAGAGAATCACTTGAGTCATCTAGAAAAAATACTGACTACGATCCTGTAGAGATGGAACAGATATTTATAGCAAAATTCTTCTCTAGTTATGAATTTTAAGTGGTAATATAACTCTTCCTCTACATTTTCCTTTATGTCATTTAAATGTGCATAAGGAGGTACTAAAATCATGCATATGTGTGAGATTTTACTCTGTCCATTTCAGCAATTCCAAGTATACTTTAAAAACATTTTAAATTGTTTTTTGACAAATTCTGTTATCCTTGGCTCAAACAGGACCTGTGATCTTGAAGAAAGATTTTTATTAGTGATCAAGAGTATATTTTCTCCTTGATAAGTTAGGCTAAAAAGTATATGTTTAGTACTAATGTCTATACTTCTCAGCATTTTCTGGTTTAAAATTCTTATAATATTTAATCTTCTAACAAGCCTTAAATGGAATTTAAATAGCTTCCTTAGGGATTGGATGGGCTATAAGGCCAAAAACAAAACGAAACACAGAACTATCATTCATTGGGGGAGAAGTGGGACCAACTGGTGAACATTTTAATATTACCTCTGTAGCAGTAAGATAGGCTATGTGACAAAATAATTCAACCTCTCAGCTTTTCAAACACTTGTTAGGGGTTTGAAGAGAAAAGTAAAGGAGTATACAACTTTTTAGTGCCCCCTTCTTTTCATACCCAAACATCCACATGTACCAAATATTTAGAAAGCTCTTTAAATGTATATATTTTAAAGATTTTTTAAACATTAATTTCTTTTTTGAGTCAGAGAGACAGAGCACAAGCATGGAAGGGGCAGAGTGAGAGGAAGGCACAGAATCCAAAGCAGGTTTCAGCCTCTGAGCTGTCAGCACAGAGGCTGACATGGGGCTTGAACTCATGAACCACAGGATCATGACCTGAGAAGAAGTTGGAGGCTTAACCAACTGAGCTACTCAGGTGCCCCAACTGTTTAAATACATTTTGTTTCTCCTCCCACTAACTGATTTTGTGACATCCTTTGAGATAACCACAGATAGTCTTCGTGTTTCTTAACCATTGTTGACAACCACTGGGTGATGATGATTCAGCTAAAAAAAGAAATCAAGGTCTTTATTTCTAGAATCCTCAATTCAAGAAAAATAATTTGTTCTAGGGACAAAATTTGAGAATTGGGGCAAAATTCTAGCTAATTTTGAAATTACTTCTAGAAAGGACCCTAAATGACCCCGGTACTCTCTTTCATCTTGCTGTTTTCCACCTCCTAAAGAGATGCTATCTTCTTGGCTCAGTTTCATCACTGCATAGTATTTAAGAAGAAATATCTAGGAACTCATGAAACAACACAAACACAGGTGGCTAATCATGTAGCAATTTTTTTTTAATCTTTATATGCTCGTTATAAAAGAGATTCCTTCACTTTTGGAGTGTTAGGTTGCATGGTGCTCATCCCAGGGGTAGGCCCTGAAATGCAGGTTTGAGGGAAAGTGGTTTATTTGAAAGGTGCAAGAAACACTGAAGGAAGGTGATAAACGAGAGAAGGAAAGGAAGGCAGCAAATAACGAGGATATTGCCAAGTGAGCAACCATTATGGGGGACTGGAGATTTACAGAAAACATCGGGAAACGGTATAAAACACCCATCTCAGAGTTATTCCATATGAGAGGCAAGTAGGCTCAAGTCTTTATTTCCTAACTGCTGTTAGTCTCTGATGAATGGATGCCTTTTGGGGAATGGAGGGCAATATTGTTAATTCCTTGATATTCTTAGCCGGCCAGTTTTGCCACAATAGTTCGCTTCCTCTCATGAGAAAGCTTGCTGGCAACGAGATTTAGATACTGTTAGTTGCAAGTTGGACAGTAGGCTTTAAAGTGGTATAAGCATGGTATCAATCATATTTGTTACAAATGCTCTCTCTGTGTCTTTTAATTTTTTTTTTGTTTTTTTAAATTTATTTTTGAGAGGCAGTGCAAGCAGGGGAAGGTCAGAGAGAGAGAGGGAGACACAGAATCTGAAACAGGCTCCAGGCTCTGAGCTAGCTGTCAGCACAGAGCCCACTGTGGGGCTTGACCCCATGAACCATGAGATCATGACCTGAGCTGAAGTCGGATGCTTAACCAACTGAGCCACCCCAGCGCCCCTCAAACTTTAATTTAATAAGTAAGAAGGTAGCAAACAGGGAAAAATAATGGCCAACACTTGCTGTCATTACTATTTAATAGATACTGAAATAGGCATTTTATATAAATTTTCTCCTTATAGCAACAACACAAGAATAGACACATACCTTCTTACTCACCTATTAACAGGGTAACATTTGGAAACTTAAATAACTTGCTGAAGATCGCATAGCCAACTGTCAAGCCAGACCTCCAAATCAGGAGGACAGACTCCAAAAAATCATAGTCTTAATAAAATTTTGTGTATAACTTAAAGAGAATGATGATAGGAGATATCTTAAATAAATTTTACAAATCTCAGGCTTCAAATATCTCAAAAGTGTAATTAAGGGCTCTAGTAGAACTGACTGAAGCACACACTTTAGGGACAGTGAGAAATCATCACTAAGTGGTAAGGACTTACATGAAGGTTATAAGTTTGTGAGTGAAAATCTTGAAGGCTTTGAGAGTTAAGGTGACATTATTTATAAATAGTAGTCACCTTGGTAACATCCTACTAATTGGCCAGATAGGAAGGAATGAAAACTGGACTAGCATGTGTTGAACTTCCTAGGAAATAAGTACTATTAGTACACGTGTGTAATATCATGCTTTTTTGCAGTTCACATTTTTGGTCTATAATTACTGGTAAGCAGGTAAGTGACAGAGGGATGGCATAAGAGAATGGGAGGAGACCATAAACGTAACACCACTTGCAGAGCTCTCCAAGGGTCCATCATTAAGCAATATATTTTTTTAAAAAGTATATTATTGAACTTCAGAAAAGTACTTTCCGAGGCAATGAGTTAATTTCATACTATTAAGAGATCCTAGATCCCTTGATATGGTGAGAGATACCTATAAAGTCACGACTGAAGATGTCAAGAGGAAATGATGTTGAGTCTCAAGTATAGCTCAGATATATAGTTAATCTCAAAGCATCATGACATTGAGTTTTATTGCAAGTCACACTTACTAGGTAAAACTAATTTTGGGTCTCAGAGTATATAAATCAAAGGATAAACCCCATGTGCTAGATAAGGTCAAAATTCCTATGTAAAAAGTCACTACAGCAGTGGTTGTCAATGAGGGATCTATTTTGCCACTGAGAGACATTTGGCAGTGTCTAGTGACATTTTTGGATGTCAGAAGAAGATGCTACAGGCATTTATTAGAGGCCATAGATGCTTCAAACATCCTACAATGCACAGGACAGCCTCTGACAATAAAAAGTTAGCTAGCCCAAAATGATAATAGGTCTAGGTTGATAAACACTAACCTATTTTTTTAAGGTTTATTCATTTTTAAGAGAGAGACAGAATACAAGCAGGGGAGGGGCAGAGACAGAGAGGGAGACAGAATCTGAAATAGTCTCAGGCCTGAGCTATCAGCACAGAGCTTGATGAGAGGATTGAACTTGGGAATGGTGAGATCGTGACCTGAGCCAAAGTTGGATGCTTAACCAACTGAGCCACTCAGGCGCCCCAACACTGACCTACTAATAAAGACTTATTTGGTACAATTTTATCCATGAAGGTTTGAGGTCAGGAAGTAAAAGTCTATTGAGAAGGAACAGGAGCTATTGGGATGCTGATGGCTTGTGCCTCTATATTTTTATGACTGTACAAAGCTAATCATTCAGTATTGATCAGGGAGTGTTGGATTTTTGGAAATCCTGAATAGGTAATTGAACACTGGCTTTTATATGAGAGCTTGGCAACCAAAAATAATAAAAATTCTTAATCTTGTACCAATCAGTTTAGGCAAATAAAAGATACTGTAAGTATATAGATATATCATATAAATTATTCAAAGTATACTATAAAATAAAATTTATATATGCCTCTTAAAAAAGCATTTTCTGTATTGGGGCACTGGGTGGCTCAGTGGGTTAAGACTCTTATTTTCGATTTCAGCTCAGGTCATGAGATCATGGTTCATGAGGTCAAGCCCCATATCAGGCTCTGCACCTGCTTGGGAGTCTCTCTCTCTCTCTCTCTCTCTCTCTCTCTCTCTCTCTCTCTCTCTTTCTCTCTGTCCTTCCCCCACTCATGCTGTCTCTCTTTTGCTCTCAAAAATAAATAAATACATTTTTAAAACGTATTTTCAGTACTAATGATATATTGGGTAAAATGCAGAGAGAATGGCCCATAGAGATTTTTTTAATATTATTTCTCTACATGTTTTGC
Organism: Suricata suricatta; assembly: GCF_006229205.1. Lineage (NCBI taxonomy): Eukaryota > Metazoa > Chordata > Mammalia > Carnivora > Herpestidae > Suricata > Suricata suricatta. The sequence goes on along the minus strand of NC_043709.1, from coordinate 42,682,701 downwards.
AAAAAAAAAATTAAATATCCAAAAATCCCAATGAACTGCATTGTTGCAAGGCATTCTTGCTTCCAGCTCACAAAACTACAGTGGGATATAATAATGATGGTTTTCTCCATAGGTCTGAAAGAAAATAACATGATTTTCCCAAAGTTAAAGAATCTTAATAAAAACACCTCTAAATTTTTTCTTAAGAAAAATAATTTCACTGTTTATTTGGAGAATGTACTTTGCGCTAGATTTTTAACTGAGTGATAATCACAGCAAAGCTCCTAATTCTGATTTATACAGTTGATTTCCTAGTCAAATGACAAATGTCTTGTTTTCCCTGAGATTTCTACCTCGAGTAACACTATGAAGCATATTGAAGTAAATGTACAACAACTAGTACTGTTTGTAGTCCAGTGCAGTTGAAGGTAGAAAGGCTCTAGATTTGGCATTCTAAAGCTGGGGTATGAGAATAATATTCTCTAAAATTGAATGCAAAATTCCGTTTTTGAGTGAACTTTTTTTGCCTATGTAGAGATAGTTTATAGTTTTCACAGGGCTGTGACAGCATCCATGGACCAGTTACCTAAAACTATTACCCTGGAGGAAGATTAGAAATGGTTTAGGTCAGTCAGAAAGCCTGGTTCTCTCTTTTATAGCTAGAAATACAAAATTGGAATTGTTGTTTTCCCTATTAGAGCAGAGATAAGAAAGGTGAAAATATCTTGTCATTGTTGGCTCATAAGGAATATCCATCTTTCAAAAAACTAATATTTTTACAATACTCTGGATTCCTTTTTAAACCTAAATCAACAAAATACTACAGTCTCAAAACACTTCTATATATTGCTTCCAAAGATCTAAGGATACACACACACACACATACACTCTCTCTCTCTCTCTCTCTCTCTCCCTCCCTCTCTCTTTCCCTCTCTCTCACTGAATTTATTGAGTCCAATTTTAAAATGAAAATAACTATAAAACAACCATTTTAGGTATAAGCTGTGGAATCTAAACACTGCTGCTGTAATCACTTACAATTAACCTATTGTTAGTCCCTGTCTCTGCAACAAATTCATAAAAAGTTACCAAAAATATATTGACATTGTAATTCTCTTTTGATTGCTATTTAAGAATGTTCAATTTATTTCTTTTAAGGCATTCCTGTAGCAATCAGTTTGGATTTCTATTATGTTAACCATGTCATTCTGTATTTCATTATAATTAATTGCAAACATGTCTCTCTTTTTCAGGAGTTTATCTTCCTGAAGGTATGATTTCTTATTCATGTTTCTTTTTTCTCTATCAGAGTACCTTTTGAAATGAAGGTGCTTCAAAAATAACAGAATTTGTATATTCTAATAGCACTTCAGATTTGGTCAAATTAGTTCTTGAAAAAAACATAAAACAAAAAGAAATCACTGGGTTAGATAAAAGACTGATCTAATCTGTTAAAGGTGCAAATCTGTAATCCTGATGGAGGAATAAATATGATGCTCCAATATCTTGAATACAACACATAGTGAGGTATTTTTGAAGGTTTCCTTTCACTAGGACATGAAGACACATGTGGGAAAAGGTAATATTTTGACAAGTATCTGGTTAATAATCACATAGGTAGCTTTGTTACTTAGAAAACCTTTACTTCATCTGACCCAGACTGGTTATATTTGGAAAAGTGGTAAATTCTATTTTCCACTTTCCTTTTCCTGTCTTCTCCCCTCTCTTTTCACAGAAAAGCTGTGGGCAACAAATACAAGCATCAAAATATCCAGATATTGCAGCCAATGAATTAAATCAAGGGCACACTCATGTAGTCAATTTTGCTTCCACAAGATGTACATGTTAATTGTAACTCATAATACTGAAATGTTGTAAAGTTAAAGCCGAATCAATGTAAGATTTCTTTCCCGTGTGCAAAACTTTACTGGGATAAAACAAAAATTCACCAGTCAAAATGTCAGTGTGCCAACTGTAGATTTATAGAACATACTGAACTCAACTAAGGCAGACTAAATCAAAAACCGCTTTATATAATTATTCGATAACTATTCCAGAGCCTTCCCAGGCACTGCAGCTTATTAGCAGGTGTTACATTGCCCCAGCCAGCTGTCAATACCTGCTGTCACCACTGCACATGCAAAATATCCACAGACATACAGCAAATATATTCCCCTGGTATCCTTCGCCATTACATTTTGAAGTTAGATGGTGTAAACATTATTATCTTCATTCTGATTCATTATCCTAAATGAAGATCTACACAAAGCATGCTTTATAAAGTTGACTTTTTCAATCATTGTTATTATTGATCAACAATGGCTAAACTCACTTTAAAATAGAAATTTGATCATTGATATGCAAGCAAAATTTGATGAATTTTCCACGAGTTAAATTATGGGGAAAATTTCCATGAAATTGCATTTATTTTCACAGTGTGATTTACTCTTTTTAGTTACACACTTTTATTTGATCTCTATGTTACTTATAAGACTATGGGTTCACACTCTCCACCTTTCTCTTTTATAAATTCTCTATTAAAAATATCTATGGGATAGATATACTAAGAAATAATAAAATTTACGACTGATGAGTTCTTTACCCTTCTAGCAAGACAAGCTACAAAAAAAAATGTCAAGATCTTAAAGTTTCCAGATTTTATTTCTTTAAAGTTAATTCACATATTATGGAAGCTGCTTATTTTCCCCAAGCTATTTTCATCTGCGGTCTCCCATGAGGGGTTTCTCTTCCAGTTTCCTTTTCAATTGGCACATACACAGCCCTTCCAAGTTTCTTACTCAACAGTTTGAGCAAACATTATGTTTATTCCTATTCAATTGATCAAAATTCCCCCAAACCATATGTTTAAATTCATGTCTACTGTAAGAACAGATTTGAAAGTAATATTCCTGAAAGTGGTGGCTTCATATCAAAGTCAGTTTCCTTATACAAGTTTTGGACCATGGGAGGCGGCTCCCGTCTGATTGGTCACACACACAGCAATGCGGTTCAACAACAGTACCTGGACAGAACGATCTTCTTAACAAATAATTCAATTCATTCTATTTCCAAGGTCAGTTTTTGTCAGTGTCAGGCCTTTTGTCTGAAGAGCTTTACTACATCAGACAGTTTCCAATGGGAATAAAAACAGTCTTTTACGTATTTCTAGCTCTATCTCATTTTCTATCTGATAATCAGACATTACAGATTAATGTAATAATACATCTGGAAAAGATTTGAAATGACCGTTTCATTTTGTTGCTTTTTTCCTGATACTTGAAAAATAAGTAGACTCTCAAATGACAATTTACTTCCTTCTGGGTGAAAAAATTAATGAATCAATGTATTCTGATCCTACCCTGTACATTGGGGTTTCAGGTCATGAAATACAATGTTTGAAATGAGAAAGTTTCTAAAATCTTTTTCTTCCATTTTAGTCAAGTAAAAATGTCATCTTATATTAAATGATTGACTTTGTTAAATGACTGATTCATTCTCTGGTATAAATGATGGATCTAGGTTTCTTTTTTTTTTTTTTCCATCCAAGGAGCAAGGAAAGATTTAATAATCTCCTATATATAAGCTAACAAATGAAATTGTTCTACCTCTATTAAAAAACACTCTTAGGTAAATACTAATCCCATTATTGAGACTAAGATATTTAAATAACTTGGCAGGGTCTCAAAGCTATATATTTATATATTTGCAATACGGCTTTTAAACATAGATTAATTGTATTTGCTAATTGCAAAGCCCATATCATGTTGCAGATGGGAGTCTGTGGCCTGAAGTAATATAGAAAGAATACATGGATTAAAAAATAAAGGTATAGTGGCACTTTCAGCCACTGGCTTGGAGAAGTTGAGTTGTGGTGTTCTGAGTCATGGAAAAGATGACATAATAATATATTAAATATATTAGTTCCATTAGAAGTATTAAATCTGAGAATAATATTAATGCTATAGAGATGTTAAATTATAACAGTATATGCACCTGTATAAAATTTGCATATTGTGTTGAAATAATACTTCTCACATCATGAGCTAGCATCAAGTACATCATTAGCTTATTAAGTCAAAGGTACTTTTTGAAATCATTCAACATTAAACAACCTTTTGTATAAAAAGCTGGGTTTACAAGTTTTGTAGCACATGCCAATTTATAAAGCACTTGTATTAAGTTGATTTTTTATTTGCATTAGCAGGAAACTAACTTTTGTTTTTGTTCATAAAGTGACAGATGGTTTGCTTTCAATATATATTTTCCACTTTTAGCTTTGTTCTGATATGGGGTCAGATTAATATGGTCACTTGTTATGGAGTAGGCCTTATGTTGTTTTACAATGGAAGTGTCTTTATATTGTTTTATCATACATGTAAATTATTTTACCTCAATATATGTTTATATTATTTAGTTTGCTAAAAGACTGCACATGCTCACATATGCTTACAAAACTCAGGTATCTAGTTAATGCCTAGGCAGTAATGCCTATAAATTTATTAGGTGTTATTTCACTTATAAATTTCAACTTTAATGCTGTGAGACCCTTGTCACAAATAATAACATCCATATTGTTATATTTTCTACATGATTGTATTGATTTTTATAATTTCCATAAAAATAAAAATCTTTGGACATTTGTTACTTTGTTTTCTGCAGAGATGATCCTCCTCTGCAGAATATAAGCATAAAACTGGAAAAATCCCCCCCAAATCATAATCATTTCAGAGTACTAAAGATCAAACACAGACAACAAATTAAGAAATAATTATACTTCAAAACTCCAACAGTATTGGATAAGAAAGGTGGCAAATCTGTAGCCGCCTTGGTGAGCTTCCCCACCAGCTTGATCAGAGAAAGCTCCAGTTTTCACTACATTGGAGAGCAAAACCCAATAACTTTGAAATAAGAGGTAGAGGACTCCGTTGGAGGCTGAGAGACAGTAGAAGTCAGCAACCAACAGCTTTTTGCCATCATAATTTTTGTATTTATTTTGGGTAAAGAAAGCTGACTGTACTGAGGTTATAGGTGAAATGTATGGCGGGAGGAAGACCCACACAAGGAGATTCTAGAAGTGACACAGAAATAGAAATGTTGAAATGAGCTCTCCAAGTGTGAAGAAACCTGAGAGAACCCTGAGAAAACAGAAGCGCACTAACATTTGGGTAGTGGCTTTGACTTTGAAGGTGTTTTTCTAGTCACACTTAGCTCAGTTTGCTAAAGGCAGAAGCGTTAGAATGTTGAGGTTTATGAGCACAACATCCAACTGGAATTATTGGCTGATCACTAAACTATGATAACATCAGTATAACTCCTCTTGCTCCTCTCAAAAAAAAAAGAGAGAGAGAGAGAGAGAGAGAAGGCTGAGCAGAGATAACTATAGCTGTACACCCATGAGCAAGTGTGGTTATATAAATTAATTACTGACAAGATAATAAAACAAAGAAGCAAGAATGCTTAAAAAGTAAAATAGAATCCAGAATTTCTTTAATATCTCATCTAAAACATCCAGGTTCAGGCAGAATTCCTACATGTACTGAGAAAAAGAGACTGTGACCCTTGCTTTGGGGAAAACAACAACAAAACAACAACAACAACCTAAAAAAACTCAAAATGGTCTCATCTAGTGTATGTTGGGATTAGTAATGAAGACTTCAAAGGGACTATTATAAATAAGTCCAGTAATTAAAGAAAATATGTTCAAACACTTAAAGAAAAATATAGTAACAATGAAAACACAAATAGAGACTCTCAAAGAGAAATGAAAAGTATAAAAAAGACCAAGTGGAAGTTTTAGAGATAAAAGTTACAACTGAAATGAAAAATCCAATAAAAGACCTCACCTGTAGATTTGAGATGGAAGATGAAAAAAATATGAACTGAAGATAAATTAATAAACTTATCTATCCCAAAGATTAAAGAGAACAAAGACTGAAACAAAAATAAATAGTTCCTCAAAAATCTTTGGAACGATATCATATATTTCAACATGCACGTGATGAGTGTCTCAAAAGGAGAGGAAAGAGAGAAGGGAGAAGAAAATGAAGAAATGTCCAAAACTTATTTCTCATATTTAATGAGAAACTTGACCTCACAGATCCACACTCAGAGACATAATACTCAAACTGCTCAAATTCAAAGACAATGAAAAAGTTCTCCGAGTAGTAAGAAAAAAAAAAAATGACTCCTGTCATACAAGGAGAAATGAAAACCTTAATCTCTGAATTCTCAAAAGAAATAATAGAGGCCAGTAAGCACTAAAATAAAATATTCAATGTACTGATTGTTAAGGAAGACATAAAACTATCTTCCGTGACAGAAAAATATAGATACCAAATAATCTTGTATGTGGAAAATCATAATGAATCAAAAACAGCTTATTAACACAAGCTTAGGAAGGTTGCAGATTACAAGATCAATACCCCTAACCCAACTGCATTCTTGCATATTAGCAAAATAAATTTGATACTGAACTTTAGAAAATCCATTGACAATAGTAGTGAAATAGAAACACTGATGATGAATTAAACAAGACAAATAATTGGATATACCTACCATATTTATTATTTCAATATGCTAAAAAGTAAATTCTTCCCAAATTGATCTATAGATTTAACACAAACCCTAACAAAGTTTCAATACCTTTTTTGGTTGGGAGGGGCATACAAATTTACAACTTTATCTTATAACTTACAAAGAAACAAAGATTCTAAAACAACCAATTTAGAAAAAAAAATCACGGTTGGAGGACATAACTTTCTGATTTCCCAGTTTTCTATAAAAGCTAAAGTAATCAAAAAAGATTAGTACTGGGACAAGAATAGACACATAATTCAATGGAATAGAATAAAGAGTCCAAAAGTGGCCCCCATATGGGGAGTTCGTTTTGAACAAAAGTGTCATAGTAATTAAATGAGAATAAATGGTATCTTTATCTTTTAAATTAATGGTATACAAATATTTGTATGTCCATTTGCAAACAAAAAATAAACATTGATCTCTCCCTCACACCATACAAATAATCAAATTAAAATGAAATATTGATTTAAATGTAGGAACTAGAGCTATAAAATTTCTAGAAGGATCTACAGAAGACAACACTCTGAGACCAGTCATAGTCAAAGATTTCTTAGGTATGATACAAAAAGCACAAAAAAAATGACTAAAAAGATTTTGTTAACTATCAAAAGACATCCCTAAATATAAAAAGATAAGCAACAGTCTGGATGAAAATATTTGCAAAACCTATATCTTATCTATCCAAAGTACATAAAGAACACGTGGAACTAAAAAATAAGAATTCAAAAATTTCCATTAAGATGAAAAAAATATTTTAATTGTCAACCCAGCATCACTTTCCAAAAGATGACTGGATGGCAAGAAACACATGAGAAAATATTCAACATAATTAATCATTAGGGAAACACAAATTATAATCACAACCAGCTACTACACTAGAATTCACTGAAAAAAAGAAAGAAGAAATGAAGGGAAGACTGCATACTAACTGTCAGTAAGAATGTGAAGAAACTGGAAACACTAATGATTTGCTGGTGGGAACATAAAATGCGTGGCCACTTGGAAAAACAGTTTGCAAATCTTTCAACATTAAATTTACATTTACCATGTAACCCAACCACTCAACTCTTCAAAGTCCATTCTAGGGAAATGGAAATATATGCCCACTAAATTCTTTTATGCAAAATTAATCGCAGCATTACTCACCGTAACAAAACATCTGGAAACAATCCAACTATCCACAAGCTGGTAAATGGATAAGCAATCTGTGGTATATTAACATAATGGAGTATTATTCAGCAAAGAAAGAAGAAACTACTAATGCATGGAGTAACATAGATCAATCTGAAAAATATGCTATGTGAAAGAAGCCATATATAATTTATACGGATTTTCTGCGAAAGGCAAAATTACGGAGATGGAATCCAATGCGTGGTTGTCTGGGAGTAGGTATGAGAGTGAGATGTACTGCAAAGAGCTCAAGGGGATGCCTGAGGCTATAACAATATTCCAAAACTGCACAAACTGTGTACATTCACTGAAACCATTAAATTGTGCTTATAAAACAGTATAATTTTTTGATATATAAATTATACCTTAACTAATCTGTTAAGAATTCTCTATTAAAAAAGAGAAAAAGCAAAAGAAAGAAGTTAAGGTTTGGGATTCTAATTATTTCATTGTATGAAAATGATTTATATATATATACAGTTTAACATTTATTGATCACCTCCTATGTTCTAGGTTCCCTAGGGAGATTAAAAAAGTCTCTGTCCTCAAGTCACAATAATGACCAAGATAGACAGAACTGAATAACTATGAGCCAAAAAATAAGATAATAAGTTAAAATTAAGATAGGAATTGCTATAAAAAGAATTTATTGATTTTAATTGAGCATTCCAAAGAACACTTCAGAATGAAGAGTGTGCTTGTTAGTTGTTGAAAAAAATTGTAGGATTTAAAAATGCAGAGTCGATACGGAAAAGACATTTACTGAGGAGGAAGCAGCAGGAGTAAAGGCATATAGGCTCTGAACATATCACACCATGTTGCTATCAAAAAATAATAAGAGATGTCTTTCTAGTAAAGTAAGAGCCTGCAATTTTCCCTTAAAAACAATCTCATTAGGAAATATGGCAGCCTTTTAAAATTAAAATAAATGGGCAATATAAATTAAAGTTACAGTGCCAAAAATTGAATTACTCTCATCTTGTTTATAATCTCCCTTGGGTTTCAAATATCTTTTTTAATATCCTGACCATGCACCTATAAATCATATTTTTAGGTCATCTATAATTTTCTCTAAGAACTCATAGGTGGTCTTTGCAATGGAAAACTATGATCATGTAAACAAAGGAAAACCAAAGAAATATAATTAAATTATGCAAAATTATAAATAGGTATACTTCTTTTTAGGAAATTAAGGACATAGCAATATTGTTTTGGAAAACAAACTGAAAAATATCTATTCGTGTGGAAATATTATTTAACAAAAAATTTACAGTGAAGTTTTTCTAAGCTATTACATTTGTCATAAGCAATTAGAATGAATTTACTTAGTTTACAGAATAAAGTGTATCTGTACTTACTTAGGCTCAGAAATAAATAAATCTAGTGAGAGTAATGGAGAATGTAGAACAGCTACTTGAAAGATTGCCTAATGGATTTGCTGTTCTAGCCAAGTCTCCACATTCCTAGCTTTTTATGGTCTGTTCCATCATGCAGCTCCTGAATGTTTCACTATGAAAGTCACTCTGAGGTTATGTTCTGATCACACATTTTTTATTTGACTTGAAAATGGCAATTCAGGTCTGATATTTTGGAGGTGTTGGTGTTAAAAGATGATTTATCTTTTTATAAACAATCACTTTGTTGATCAGAATCAACACTGTCATACAAGATAAATGGGCAAGGTGTAGAAAGAAGATATATTTTAAGTCCAAGAACTAACTGCTTTGGTTGTATACGTTCACAATTTAGAAGTAAGTTTGCATATTTCATTTATACTGGTTATATTTTTATATTTTATATAATTTGTATTTACATTCTTTTATTTTGTCTTCTGACCACAATGTAAACTTATACATATTTCTAGTAGAGAAGACCTTGAAATTTACAGATGGTTAAAAGAAAATTTAAATGCTTATTTGTGTTATAGAAAACCTTGTGTTCTCTCTCTCTCTCTCTCTCTCATTACTCTGAATAAGATAGCTTGGATTGGCTGAAATAAGCTGAATAAACTAAAGGTGAAATTTTTGGGTCCTCTGCTACACTGTTGGCACCTATCCAGATTTAAAGATGCAGATGAAAATGAAATATAATTTCTAAATATTGCCATGATGAAAAAATAAAAATAATAGGATAGTAATTAATGTTAACTTTTGTGAGTCAGATATAGGATTGGGTAATTTTAACTGCACTCACTCCCAAGCTTTTATTTTCACCCTTTTGCTAATAATCGACATTGATTTACACTGAATAAGCCCTATGATTTGCCTTCTACTGGCTATTTTCCTACTAATCATTGTTAAATGCTTAGGAAAAATTACTGAAGTCTTAAATGGAAAAAAATACAGCAATAACTTTTTAAGTGAAAAAATAATAGCAAGTTTTAACATGGGCTTATCGTTTCAAATAGTCAGGCAAGAATTGAGACAAAGTATGTAAGCTAAAATATCTCAAAAAGATTTATAAGAAATCTAAGAAAAAGAACATATAACCAAATTATTCCAAATATGCTCTATACCTAGTAAATGATACTACAGAGCAAGCGCTTTTCACATTGCAGTTTAACAGTTTGCTTCTATATGTATAAATTTGAAGCATAACAATCAAGTAAAAACAATTATTGAACTCCTAATGAATACTTAGCATACATGCTTATCTTTAAATAATTGTGATATGCAATTTATATGTACTCTGCATGTAAACCATAATTTTTAAGCAAAATATGGAAAATTATTTGAGTATTATACTTTTATGTGTCTACTTATGATATACTCTGACATAAACCATCAATGAGATGTTCAAACAGAAAATACACATCTCTTTTCAGATTGGAATGCAAAAAAATGTACATAAAAATATATTTGAATTATTAACTCCTTTGCTATAGATAAAAATCATATTCCCAACTGTACTTTTCCAAAATTAAAATCAGACTTCAGATGTCAAGATACTGGTGGAATTCTATAAACCTGTGTCAGACATCATTGGACCTAAGGAACCAGCTTAGAAGACAGAAAATTTCCAGTGTATAGGTAAAAGCTTGCAACCTGACAAATTTATACTCATTTTTCCTAGAAAGAACCTAATGGAGTGTTATTGCTTACATATGCTTATCCAAACCAAGAAAGGGGAATAAAAGATGGGATAATGCAAAACCATAATTAATCAAAATATATCACACTTAGATTGCAATGGGCTAGATTGCTTTTTTCCTACCTTACCTGACTAATCATGGTTTACTAAAGTGAATTCTGAAGTTAATTGATTGAAAGTATTTTGGCACATAGTTTGTGAGGTGGCTCAGAATGGCTGAGGTAATAACTTGATAAAAATTCTCAGATCAAGCTATTATTATCATTTTTAATCCAAACTATTTTACTTATAAAATAATAACGGCAGGTCCAGGTTTTGTGATACCTGAAATTTACATAATTTTGGAGACTCTCTTTACGTAAAAGAACGCAAATGCACAGATATAAAATTAGGTACAAAAGTAAATCTTCAAAGTGGTTTTAACTGATTGTAGCCAAATTTATCACTGCTGTAAATTTTACAAAAATGTATTGTCATACTTCTAGAGCCCTTGAAAGAAACCAGTGCAAAAGAGGGGAACTCAAGTTTAATCTTCATTAGCTGTAGTACAGATCTTTCATGAATCTACAAGCCATTTGAAACACACGTCTAGGCCTAAAGATGTGTAGAGATGAGAATCTGGATGCTATCCAACTGGTGTCAGAGAGAAAGTCTTGACTTTGGATGGGAAGACAGGAAAGAGGTTGTTCACAGTTAAACAGGCCCTTCAACAGGGCACAGCAGAACTGACCTGTGGAGAGTTATTCAAGGAGCAGTGGAACTGAGCCATACAGGATTATGAGTATGGGAAACATGGCAGCAAGGAGATATTTGTACTTGCTGTGATCATTTTTAACTAACATAAATGAGAGCAGCAAGAGCTTAGAATAACTCAATCCTAAAGTTCCAAGCAAAATGTCTTCTATTTCTGGGTCTACTGGTGTCTTGATGGTAGAGACCATCAATAGTCTGAAAGGCAAGTTGGTGGCATAGAAAAAAAGAGAGGGTTTGTGGGGTACATCTTTGCATCTTTAGTGCACACCATCTTCAATTCCTGACAAGTGTTAATATATAATGACTTGGTTTCCAGAAGTAATTTTTACCCTGACAGTGTTGAGTTACATAGACCAATAGTTCTGAGAAGAGAGCAGTCAAAACCCTTTAATCTCTTGTTCACAAAAGTTATTAGTCCATTGCTGAAATTTAAGAGTGGTTCTTCTTTCTCTCTCTAATACTTGCCATCTTATCTATTAAAAAGTAAACATCTTGTCACTTAGGAAGAAAACTTGTGTGATTTTATGTGGCTCAAAGAATATTCCCATGTATGGTGTTCATTTATCCAATTTGCCAATAGGTGAATCCATCAGGATTATTCAGATAAGAAAAGGTTGGTGTACAGCTTGTTTCAGACATTCTTTCTTATTACTCTTATCTTTTCCCATTATATTCTTAGCTCCCCAAAATTCTACTCTTTGACTATCATGCAACTTTGCATTTAAAAATTAAATCTCAAAACTATTTTTTAACAGCCTTCATGTAAATTGTGGATAATTAAACATTCCTACTGTAGAAAACATGGTAAGAATAAAAATGCAATATCAATAATAAAAGTAGATTTAACTTATTGATCACTTATATGCTAAATGCTTAACATCCACTATTAGATAGCTATCATTATTTACTCCCATTTTAACAGATGAAGAAACTAAATATTTATGAGCTTGAATAGCATCTCAAACTTATACAATTAAAAATATAAAATTCCCAACACCAAGGTCATGTTCAACATATGCTATAATCTAAAAGATTTATATATTTAATTACTATAATAATACTAGGAATGCCGTTTATTTCTGTATCTTAGATGAAGAAATTTAAGCAAAGTGAGGTTAGATAACTTGGCTAAGATCACATAGCAACTAAGTGACCAACTCAGGTGTCACACCTAGCTGATTTGGCCATAGAGTCCATCCTTTTAATTACTGCACTTGAAATTTGCCTACTGAGAAAATAAATAGTAACATTAATTGATCTCAAAATGTGCATGATTAGCCATTCTAGGAGAAACAGCAAATGAAAAATAGTAAGAGTTCAGTTCTTTTCGCAACAGACAACAAATTGCAATTGTGTTCTCGCAACTTACATCAAGGGTGATAAATCTCTGATTCTAGACCCAAGTAAAGGTCAAAGGAAGATTGAATTCTAAGAAATAAGATGAGAAAACATTACATTTGATTTAATTGCCAGGTATAGCACAAAATATCTGAGAGATTTGCTTAATTTTAAAATTCTTTAAAAATAATTCACATACTGTTAAACGAATAAACATATAAAGGATAAGCATTTGAAAAATTCAACCTTGATACATGACAAAAACTCTCAGTTACCTAGAAATATAGGAAGCTTCCTTAATACAATAAAGGGCATCTATAAAATGTATAGCTCGGGGCGCCTGGGTGGCTCAGTCGGTTAAGCCTTCGACTTCGGCTCAGGTCACATCTCACGTTAGTGGGTTCGAGCCCCGTGTCGGGCTCTGTGCTGACAGCTAGCTCAGAGCCTGGAGCCTGCTTCCAGTTCTGTGTCTCCTTCTCTCTCTGCTCCTCCCCCTCTCATGCTCTGTCTCTCTCTGTATCAAAAATAAATAAAACATTAAAAAAATTAAAAAAAGTCTAATTAAAAAAATTAAAAAAATAAAATGTATAGCTCAAAATATACTTAATGGCAAAAGAGTGAATACATTGTCCCTAAGATCAAATTCACTCTGATTTTTGTATATTCATATTTTATTCAGAAAATTTCCTAAAACTTTTTACTGGTTTACTAAACTATTTTGTTGATTTCCAAGGATTTCCTACATTGATAATCATATTGCCATAGGGTGGATACCATGTAGTAATTTTCTTGCCTTATTGTACTCTCTTGATGTCTAGTAAGTTGTTGAATGGAAATGGTGAGAGTTGACAGGTTAGTTAGGTAAAGTTAACAAAATGCTCTTTAAGTGTCTACCTGGCTGAAATATTAATTTACAGACAGGGCATGGCCTGTTGCAAATAGCTGGTAAAGTACTAAGGGTAATGTGGATGTGCTTTGGGCCCAGGGTAGTGCCAGAAATTAAAATATTTATGGTAGGTGGTTTTATAAAGCATGCCTCTCTGTATCATTATATTTCATCCCCCTAAAAATACTTTTTTAAAGATTACTTATTGGGAGAAGGGCAGAGAGAGAAGGAGAGAAAAATCCCAAGTAGGCTCCTTGCTCTCAGTGCAGAGCTCTACACGGGGCTCAATCTCATGAACCATGAGATTATCAACAGTTGGACACCTAACCAACTGAACCACCTAAGTGACCCTAAAGATCCTTTAAACTAAAATCATACTTCTGTTATTAACCTTTGGGAGCAAGAAGAAACAGCTCAGTTGGAAGTCTTGGGCAATGTTATCTAACTTTGGCTTTTATCTTCTTATTCTAAATCCTATGTTTATGTATCACATATAATTCTGTGTATATTTATTAGGAACAATAGACATACACAATACTCAATGCAAGTTGTAGTAATAAGCCAATACATTAAAATGGTTAGATGAGGAGGAAGTGAGTAAAGGATATTACATACTGCTTCCTAGAGAAAGTGAGTGTTGAACCAAATCTTGAAGGCATAAACTAATTGATTTGTTAATAGGAATTGTATAGAGTCTGGATCACTGAAGATTATAAGTAAAGATGTGTGGAACAGAAGTTATTTCAGGAGTCTGAGAATCTTATGAGCAAAATCCTAAAAAGGGGAGAAAGAATACTTAACATTTCCGTAGAGGTGCTAGTAAGAAGCTGGACAAATTAAAGGCAACTGCTGAGTGGAAGTACTAGAGCATTACCTCAGAGATCTGGATAAGGAAACAGAAGGGGAGGTTTATAAAAGAAGGTTCAGAGAATACATGCATTACCATTTAAAAAGAGTTAGAATAACCTGGGAGTTGATGTCTAGATAATGAAGCTAGACTATACAGGTCAGATTTTGTAATAATTATTGTTATAACAGTGGATAATTTTGTTACCTCTCCAGGTCTCAGTTTCTTCACACAAAAATGGGACAGTGGTATTCTGTAACATTCTTACAAATGTGACAATACTTCAGTTTAAGAATTAAAGTTGTCCTTACAGAGGCACCTGTGTGGCTCAGTAGGTTAAATGTCTTATTTCAGCTCAGGTCATGATCTCATGGTCTGTGGGTTTGAGCCCCATGTCAGGCTCTGTGCTGATAACTCAAAGCCTGGAGTCTGTTTTGGATTCTCTGTCTCCATCTCCCCATTCACACTATGTCTCTCTCTCTCTAAAAAAGTAAGTGAACATTAAAAAATTAAAAAATATAAAGTTGTCCTTACATACAATGCTTATAAAGCAATGAGCAGAGCAATTCTTAGCATCATATAATGGCTTGCATTAACAAATCGGAAATAAAATAGAATTCTGCATACTTGCTGAAATGATTGCACGCAATAGTTGTCATCAAATTTTTTGACACATCAATACTGTATTTGATCTTTCTTTTAGTTAAGGTACTTATAGTAAATAGTGGCTTCTCTAAAGTGATTTCATTTATGGGTTCCTTTTAGCTTTAAAGGGGTTCTTGGCACCTATCATTGTATGGAAGCACATATTATTGCTGCCAAACTGGTTTCAAAGCAAAATATAATTTTTCACTAAAGGCTCTATAATTTAATATTGTCTAAGATATAAAAGCTAGTTGTGCATAGCAGTGACTTTAAAGGTATTTTATAATTTAATTGGCCTTTTCTTCTTTCCTTTTGAATTCATTGCAGATTAAAGTAGGCATTATGGTTTCGATGGAACAAAAGAGTTATCTTCAAAACATGTCACAAAGGCCTGGGAAGCTGGTAATAAAAAGCTGCTAATAAGAACCCACTAATAAGCAGCTCAAAGGAACCTCAAAATAACACTACCATGAGCTTCACCCCCCAATCCAAATTACAAACATCAAAGAGAAGAATACTGAACAGAATTGCATATTGATTATTACCTGCTTTTTTGTTGTGGGTATCTTTTGTCATGCACAGTTTGAGAAGCTGAATATGTATAAAAAAAGGAATAGAGTTTAAGAGTAATGAAATGTGAGCCCTATTATTAATAGAATATTACTATCCTATTTCATAGGTTGTAAGAACTTTTATTTTTGTCTTCCTTCACACCTTCCTTCTGTCGTTCCCTCTTTCTTTTTTTCAACCAAAATCTGAATAGATAAACTTTTACTTATAGAATTCATGACGTGGGAGTGCATTCCAACTAAAATCACATCTGCAATAGGGTTGATGATAAATCTTTCTAGATGGGACTCAAAGGTGAAACCACTATTTGGCTAGTCAGTGGATACTAGTTACATTGCAACCAAGTTCATAATTTTCCTCACCATTTCCATTCAAGAAAATTACTCTTGTGCCATTCTCAGTTGAGTAACTTGGATGAAGTTCCATACACCTCTTGACTAGATTGGACAAGTTTATGGGAGACAATATCTCTTAGAATCAAACCATCATATGCTTGGGACTTACATGACTAGAAAGATGTTTATACAACCAATCAGTGTTAATGAAAACAATGCCTTTTGCTTGATATTTAGGGGCAGAAGAAGCCAGGGGCATAATAAACAGAATATTATATCTGCTTCCATTCATATGAAATTCAAGAATAGGCAAAATTAAGCTAAGTCCTTGGGGTTGGTTGATGACTGGATAGGTGAGCAGTGATGTGCACGTCTATGTTTAAGAACCTCTCTGTCGGGGGAGAAAGTCAATTTTAAAAATGTGATTTCCATGTGGTAAATACTGACCATGCCCATTTCAAGCTACTATAATAAAGTTACTGAACACAGCATCAGGAATGTATAGTAACACAATACGAATATGGTATTTCTAAAACACAGAAGCAATAGACGAATAATCTCAAGAGCAGAACATTAAAATGTAGTAAAATAATGAAGATCTGATTTTTGAAATTAACTATTAATTGTTTTAAGTTTATTTAGTATAAGTTCATATGACTTGCTTTTTAATAATGCTTATTTAATAACTAGCTCACAAAAATTTCTGAAATCATTTCCACTTGCACATTTTTATAAGCCATATTCTTCATACCCTTAAAAGGAGAACATTTCTGAGGCAATGGTAATGTTCTACATATTGGCAGAGATGAAGGGTCATGGATGTGTTAGTTTATCAAAACTCATCAGTTCTCCATTGAAGACCTGTTCATTTTACATTATGCACATTTTACTTGAAAACCATATGTGATCAATAATGTGTTTTAAGTTATAGATTCTTTAGGGTCATAAATTTTTCCTTTTTTTAAGTCTGTTGAGTGATTTTATCTCCTTATTTCTAAGTCAGTTAATTTTTCTGGATTAGAGTTGTCATTAAACATATTTTATTATGGAAAATATGCAACAAAATTTACTATTAACCAGTTTTATATGTATGCTTGTAGTAATCACAATTACAGTGTTATACAACCCCCACCACCACTATTTCTGAATTTTTTTCATCATCCTAAACAAACTGTTCTATTTAACCAATAACTCCTCATGCCCTCCTCTTTTTAACTCCTGATATTCCCAATATACTTTCTGTCTCTATAATTTACCTGTCCTAGATATTTCTAGACATAATCCAAAGATAAACAAGTGATTCACTTACACAACAAATATTCTTTTTACATCCTACTATATGCCAACATTTGTAACATTCTTATAATTGCATAAATGAGCAAAATATTTAAATATCTCTGCCCTTATAGAGTTTACATTCTTATTATAATAGTCTAGATGATAGATATTTTCTCAATTCTTCTCTCTCTCTCTCAAGATTTTAGTGACCCATGGTTTCTAATGAGAACATACCAGAACTTGGAAGCATGGATAGAAATAAGCCATTTTGTTTCATGTTCCAAATAGCAGTTACCCTGCAGGAGATGAAGATTTAAAACTAGACAGAAACATTAAGGCTAAGTCTGCCCATCATCTTGGTCATTTGTTTTTCAACTTGAGTCCCAGAAAAGACATAGATAAATTGATTTTGTGGTATCAGGTTCTTTAATCAAGGGGTATCATATTATGATTAGTTCATTATAAAGAATAATTATATTTTAAGCTGAGTCTGTTCCCTAAAATTGTGAATTCCTAACTAAGCTAATAAAAACCTTTCAAATTTATAGTGCTTTAAACATTGATGCTTATGACACCCTTGTTAGAGATAATACAAGAAAAAAATTTTATGTCTTATCACTGAGAAAACGAAGAAAAAATTATGTAATTTACCCAATATCAGATGAAAGATGTGGCACTCAAATCAAGACTAATTTAAGTATTTTTATAATGTACTCTATTGTGTTATATGTTAAGCATAACTAGTCTTGGCCCTAGATTTTAAGAGCATTTGGAATATTGGATTTATCAAAAATTTTATGTAAAAAAATCACGAATAAATTGCATAGTATTTTAACCTAAAATTTATGTTTCACTTGCTTCTAATTTGTTGTTTCTATTATAAACAGGTTTATAAGTACCATGCATTTTGGTGATAGTATTTATGCCCTAAAAATGTTTGGTGAGCATAGTGACTCACTGTGTCAGAAGAATTAGAACACACTGTCCAACATATTATGGTCTATATGGCATGAATTGTGATGACAATGGGTTTTAATATTCAATTTAATATTCATTAAATTAAATTTTTTAAATTAAAAAATTGTATTCATGAAAAAGTAAACATTGGGTTTTTTGTTAGTGAACAAATTAATCCCACAAAGTTGATGCAAACATCAATATGGTAACATACACAATGATCCTTAGAATTTGTGTGCAGATAAACCATCCTTTTCATAGATATGTGTCTAAGAGATCTGATGTGAACTACTTACTCAAGAAGGAAAACATAGACCTTTCTAAACTACATGGCTGTTTTGCAAAATGTCAGTAAAATAAACAAATTTCTTTTTCAGACATCTTGTTACAGGAATCACAGGCTAAATTTATCATTCTAGAGGGTTTGATGTTTGATATGTTGTTTGGCTTAAGACTTTTAGCATTTGTACATGATACTTTAAAAGTATAATAATTATTTCAGTTAACTGAATACTTTTTATATGATCTTCAATAATTTATCTTGATTCAACTTGTCATTGGCAGATCCCTTAACATAATAATACACAGGAGACTAATTTGAAGAACTTAACATTAGTAAACATTTCTTCCCAATGTATATTGCTTAATCATTTACATTTTCTGTATAAATTAACTTACAAATTAGGCAAATTCCAAAATTAATTTTATATATCTAAATAGTATATTTTGTTAAAAGTCACACTCCTAAATTTTTATACTTGTTAATATTAACCCTATATGAATATTGAATAGTAGTAATAACTGTTTTTGTTTTGTTTTTCATGTGCCAACTTGTTCCCGAGTCTGACAGCTGCTGGTCTTTTCATTTAGTATCTCTTTCATATTTTCATGCTATAAGAGCTGGCATACCAGACAGGAAGCTACTTTTTCATCAGTTTCTTTGTGGGATGCTTGCCAAAATGCTGTAGCCCATGCTCTTCTTTTGCACCATTTCATGTGATCAAATAGCCATGATGCATTCTGTTTAATACGCTCTGGCAAAGGTTACTGGAAAGAACTATGCAATCATCTTTCAGCAATACACCATTCACCATTTTGAGAGATACCCTAATGTTCCCATATGCCCATAAGGCTTTTCTAGTTTTCTTTACTTTTTCAGCCAACCTAGTCATAATAAAATTAATATATTGTTAACATCGGCTCTATGGCTATCTCCTATTCCATCCGTCTGGACTTATCTTCTATAATAGGCAAGATTTTATGAATGGTTTCAATCTGTTTTTCCAGACCTGCAATATTTTGGATAATAATCTCAAATTTAAGAACTTTATAAATAAACGTACAACAGGTATTTCTAAAGCATTGGTCAGATTATCAAATTTGAACTTTGAGATCTTGATTATGCTCAAAACAAGAGCTGTTAAATTACAGGGACATCTTCTATGTCCTTCATTTGGTGATCCTGGGTTTTTAGGTTTAGGTTTTTGTGTTGAATAGCTTACACATACTACTCTTCCCACTGAACAGTAGAACAGAGGTGCTATATGGACAGGTATATTTGAGAGAGGTTTCAGGAGAAGAGTGAGGGGAGAAGCCAAGCAAATGTGTGGTTTTTGCTAGAGATTTGCTTTAGCAATATTCCATGGGAACATTTACAGCACTAAGTGAACCAGAGTTGCTTCTACTTTGAGCCAAAGGAACCAGCCATCAGTATCATTGTGTGAGAAGGTCATTGGTGGTGGTCTTTTGAAAGAGGCTGGACAGATAATCCCCCAGTTGAATAATTAAGTAAACTCCTGTTTGGCCAGAAAAGTTCTCCAGAAAAATAAAGGCCAAATGTCCACACTAGGTGAAAAACGCAGTATACACATACAGTGGAATGTTATTCAACCATAAAAATGAAGAAAATTCTAATATATGCTACGACATGGATGAATCATGAGAACATTATACTAAGTGAGAAAACCAATTACAGAAAATCAAATATTAAATTACTGTATTTATATGAGGTACTTAGAATAGTAAAAATCATAGAGACAGAAAGTAGGATGGTATTTGTCAGGGATTAGGATAAGGAATGAGGTGTAACAATAATGGGTACCCGCCTCTGTGCCTGCACCTTCTGCTGATGAACAGCAGAAGTAAGTGACCAGGACATGGTTTTCTGTTATCTGGAAGATAGGATCCTTGTTGCTCACCCAGGCACTGTCAAGATATGTGCAAAATGCTCCAGAACACATACATAGTTTCCTTTCCTGGAGCTGGGGGATAAGAGATGGGTAATTGCTAAGGAGCTGACTTGAAATTTGCCAAAATTTACCTAACTTACCATCAAATCCTTCCCCTTGAAGGTATAGGTCTTCAACGGACTCCATAGTTCCAAAATCGTTACATCAAACAGATTCTGCCAGTGTAATCACTGTCTGAGTGGGGAGACAAAATTCTGGTGCATCCTACTCTGCCATTTTCCCAGAGTCCTCTCACATATCATTGCTTTTAAGATTTAAAAGATATTTTGAGACAACATATGCATACATATGAAATAACCCAATATTTAAAACAAAGTACAATTCAATGAGAAAATATAGAGCGCTGTTGTAAATTTTAGGAGAGATCAGAAAGAAGCGAGTTTAGGGACTCCATGCTGATTCTAAAATTTTAATAATGTCTTAGATTTGGCTTTGAAACATAAGACTTGAGTAGATGGAAAGAAAGATATCCTCAAGTTACAATATAAAAGTTTAGGGACAGTCATAACCTTAAATAGTAAAAGATCTGTTTATGAAAATTTCATTGGCTGGGGCTGTTGGCTATCATGTTAAAGTAGAATGAAGCCAGACTGAAAAGGACTTTCATCAGTTTTATTCCAAGAAGTCTGGTAAGTTCTTGAGTGACTTAGTGGGGGGGTGGGGGGGGGGAAATGTGTGTGTGTGTGTGTGTGTGTGTGTGTGTGTGTGTGTGTTTAAAATTGTTGAGTGAATATTAGAAAAAAGAAAGTAAAGACTGAATCTCAGTTTGAAAACTACAGAGAACCATAAAAAGTGTTATAAAAACAACAAAGGTGTCAAAAATAATGCTATCTAAAATAGAAGTTAAGTAGGAATTCATGTGCACAACATTTATATTTTAATATTTGTAAATATGGATATTGGTCTTATAGAATTATGGATAATTTTACTTAAAAATTTTTAATTTGTTTTTGAGAGAGAGAGAGAGAGAGAGAGAACATCTTCACATGAGTGGGGGAGGGGCAGAGAGAGAGGGAAAGAATCTGGAGCAGGCTCAGGGCTCTGAACTCTGAGTTGTCAGCAGAGAGCCTGAGGTGGGGCTCGAATCCAAGAAATGTGAGATCATGACATGAGCCATAGTCATTGCTCAACTGACAGAGCCACCCAGGAGACTCTAAATTTTAACTATTTTTAAAGCATAAATATTCTTTAAAAATTTTTTGTAGAAGTATATGTGAGAGATAATGGAGACCTAGAATTGTAATGGAAAGAAGTAAAATATAAGAGCTTTTGAAAACAATTATATATATGTTATATATTATATATTAGAAAAAATATAGATAACTTATTAGCTAGTTTTTTATGGCTAATATCAATATTGTAATTTTATTTGCTACTCACCTTTTAGGGGCAAGTCAAATACTTCAGGAATACATATTTAGAATTAACTGAGTTTGGGTATGTTGGCTTTGCTTTCTAGCTTAATGTTTTGACTGATCTTATTAGTTTTAGTCCCTAGTATATTTTAAATTTCATCTGTGAGTTTCCTGATTACAATTGAGGAAGTTTATTCATTTACTTATCTTTATTTAGGAGAGAGAGAGTGAGTGAGTTGGGGAAAGGGGAAGAGCGAGAGTGAATCTTAAGCAGCTTCATGATCAGCACAGATCCTGATGCAGGGGTTGATCCCACAACCCTGGGATCATGACCTGAGCTAAAGTCGAGAGTCAGACGCTCAACTGTCTGAAGCACCATGATGTGTCCTGAGGAATTTTATTTTAAGGAACATATTGCTTTGAAAGCCAAGAGAATTTTAAATTTATACTTCCTTTTTAAAAAATATTTATAACTATAAATAATGCAAACAAAACATACATAATATATTTTAAATTTTGTATAATTTTGAAAAACTATTTTGAGTAATTCTGGAGTTTAGGGTCAACAAAAAAGAAATTTGGCCACTTTTACCTGTGGCGAAATGGAAGAAGTGATCAAAATAAATAAGTACTAAAAGAGTAGATCTTAAAAGTTTTCATCACAAGAAAAACAATGTATAACCATATGATATGATGAATGTTGACTTACTACATTGAATCATTATATTATACACCTGAAACTAAAATAATGTTATATGTCAATTATATCTCAATTAAAAAAATAAATGTGGCATTTCTTTGTCTACTGTTACCAGAATATTACATATGCCTCATGTACAAAAGCATGTATAATTTTCAGCCATTATCTATTAGTGTTAGTTTTGTTATTTTAACACTTAAAGTGACTTCTGTAGTTATGTTCAACAATATTTACTTCAATATAAATGGGAAAAAGTTATGACCTATTAATATAAGAGAAGATGATGCATGGTTTCTCTTTATTCTATGACAACTACAATGATGACAATGAAGTAGTTTCCCCAAAATGGTTAAACAGTATTTAATTTGCATGCTATTAACATAATAGTTAAGGATTTTCTGATAATCATTTTAGTTATCAACTGACTCATTTTTTTGCCTCTTATCAATCCTTATTTTTTTCTAAAAGATTTAGAAAATATAGTCATCATAATGATATGAAAAAGAAAACCTATCTAACTTGATAAAATGTCATAAACTGAGTTCCTTTTAATAATAAAACATGGGCACCAGGTGGCTCAGTTAAGTGTCTGACTTCAGCTCAGGTCATAATCTCACGGTGCGTTGAGGTTGAGCCCCATGTTGGACTTTGTGCTGACAGTTCAGAGCCTGGAGCCTGCTTCAGATTCTGTGTCTCATTCTCTCTCTGCCCCTCTCCCATTGTGCTCTTTCTCGCTCTGTCTCTCAAAACTAAATAAATGTAAAAAATTTCTTTTAATAATAAAACTTAAATTTACGAACGTAAAATGTGTCTTGATGGTTTGTATGATTTCTTAAAATTATACACAGGTTTTTTTGGATAAATTTTAATCAGCCTACTTTCCATCTAGAGTAATTTGTAATATGTCATTCTAATTAACAAGAGAGGATATACACTGTGAATTATATCTATGTTAAATAGATGTACATGTTAAGTTGAGTGTCACACATAAAAATGAGTAATGAGCAGCTCAGTCTTCTCAGTACTGTCAGAATTACTCAGTATTTTAGCACTTTGAAAGCCTCATTTAACCACCATCTGTGCATTGTGTGGCTTACACACCTTTTACTTCTTTTTGAAAAGTTTGGGATTTCTTTCTCATTACATGTCATAACCAATCACTGACCAATGGAGTGTGATATGCACTGATTCTAGTGGAAAGATTCTCTTAAGTTAGCTCTACTTCAGAAATCCATTGCCTTACTGAACACTGACCTTATTTTACTTGGCCAAGGGAAGTCGGGACCCAGCAAGGTTCAAAAAGGTGAGACTAAGTGCAATGGTAAATGATGGCAAATCAGAATGAAACTTGCCTGAACTATCTTAATTTTCTCAGGTGACTTGTTTGAGGAACAATATAATCTAACTGGCAATATCCTAGAGGTGAGGATTTGAGAGAGATAGCGTAGGAATTTTAAGTTCTGAATAGCAGAGAGCATTTCCCTTCTCTTTCCTTTCCTCATTTTATTAATATTAATTTAACCATAAAGAGTTTTTTTAATATAACACAATTTATTTTTTAACATATGCAATTATTTTCCATCATTTACAATACAGTAGTTACAATGACACTCCAAACAGAAAAGCAAAAAATTAAAACCCCCACTTCTATTTCATGTAATTAGACTTATACAGAAATTAGAAGGTTAACTAACAACTAGTTAATCACCTAATTTCACAGCTATCTGAAGGGGCAATTGTAATATAGCAGCTTATCTATGATACTTTCAAGATACATGATACAATTTATTACTTGCCCATAAGCTACAACACAGCCTGCTTAATACCTTTCCTTAAATTCCACCTCTATACTACAGTATACTTGAGGTCTGTGCAAAAAAGTAGCTACCTTTTATGTAGGAAATGGATGATTAATCTTTGGTGTTGTAAAAGCAACTTCATTTAAACATAACCACCCCCACCACCAAAAAAAAAGAAGAGGAAAAAAAAACATAAAGAAAATAATAAGGGAAAAACCCAAGACATTTCCTATGGGGAAAAAAAA
>NC_043709.1:42615042-42657826 GCF_006229205.1 Suricata suricatta | reverse complement strand
TGAGGTGGTATCTCAGTGCGGTTTTGATTTGTGTTTCCCTGATGATGAGTGATGTTGAGCATCATTTCATGTGCCTGTAGGCCATCTGGATGTCCTCTTTGGAGAAGTGTCTGTTCATATCTTCTGCCCATTTCTTCACTGGGTTAAAGAGTTTTTTAAAAACACTTTTTGTTTTATTCAATTCCTGTATTCAAATCCTTTGGATTGTATAGTCCTCATATGATTACTCTGGTGGTGTATATAATAAAATCAAGGCACAGAGAGAGCATTATGTATATTTTTTCAAGATTATAATCTCAAAGTGAACTATATGTGTATGTGTGGTATAGGTTGTCACTTCCCACTCATGTGTCCACAGTAGATGTCACTATAAGTCATAGTATAATTCATTAATTATAATATCTAAGATCAAACAAAGATATAGAAGTTCATGGGTCAGTCATGAGTACTTTTACTACATTCTGGAAAAAGGTAAATCTAGCTCAGTGAACTATCATGCCAACAATTTTCTCCTAAGGGAAGACTGGGAAGCTGACAAAAGTCTTTGATTTTAATCTATTATACTTTCTTTCAGAATTCCAAGATATCATAATCTGGAGATTAATTTTCTAGCCAATTGTCTGGTGAGAGTATTACATCTTCTCTCTTTCATCTCAACACTTATTTCTCTCTCTCTCTCATCTTCCCAGCCTCTAACCTCGTTTTCTTTTGCATTGTAAAGAATTTCCTAACATTGTTTTTATCTTCTAGTCTCCAAATCTTTCAGGATTGCTTTATTATAAATGGGACAACTTTAAGCAGTGAATGTTCTACAAATGTCTGAGATCAAATTGAACTAATTAAAATGCTTTAAAGTACCTATTTTACTTTGCAAATTATAAAGCATGGGATATGGTCCTGATTCTCCTTTACACATTAATACTATATGACCGCACACACACACACACACACACACACACACACACACACACACACGTTACTATAATTACATTTACCTATCTAGTAAAAGCAGGATGATATAAGCATATTCCTGTCTCTAGACAAAATAATGCAGTGACTCTTGAGATAATATTATTCACACTTTTAGAAGAAAGCAGTGTAATCACCAACCTAACTTAGTAGTTTCTAGTCTGCTTTAATAATTTTAATACTTGTTGTTTACTGTTTTCACAAATAGAATTTTTATTAGATTTTTTATTAGTAGTAACAATTCATTTGAAGTCTGGAGAGAAATAAATTATTTTAAAGTAACTATTATTTTCTTTGTTAACTATATCAGATTTTTTGATAGTCTAGACATCAAGTGAATCTTGGATTTATTACAGATTGCTCTAAGCAATTACATAGTATTTTTAAATCAATAATAATGGGGCTTTAAGTTTTACTAAGCAGTTAACGATTTTCCCCTATTATGCTCTTGCTTATCCTCGTGAATTTTTGGTTTTTCAATATTAAGAGATGCCACAAGGTTCTTAATTTTCTAATTTAGTTTAGGAATAGTTCAGGGTTGATTTTTTCTTTCTTCTTTCTTGTACCCTTATGTTCTATACCAAATGGATCATATCTTATCATCCTTTAGAACTCATTCTTCTGTATTTTTCTTATTTGTTTTAGCTTTTTTTTTTGAGAGAGTGGTATATACTCAGTCAGTCTAATTCTTAATTTTGCATTAATTTCTCAACCTACTATGATTGGATTAGATTGGCCTTATTTCATTGAATCTATTTTAATTTCCAGATAGCCTCCTTATATATCAAACCAAATAGACTTCAGTTTCAAATTTTCTTCCTATTTTTCCTTTTGTAACTTGAAACTAGTACCTATTATTTCTTTATTAAAATTCTACTTATTTTGTATCAAATATACAACTGGTAGATATTCAAACTTTCACATGAAACTCACTACCTACTATTTCCTCCTAGATGTCCCAAGAGCTGAACTCCAATATATATCACATTTATTACTTTGTAGTGCCCAACCAGTTTTCTCCTGATCTTGGTTTCTACTAGTGGTACAATTATCAGTTCAGTTGCTCAGATAGAGACCTACTGTATCTTCACCTTTTTACATATCAGCTATATCCAATTAGTTAGTAAGTACTATAAATCCTCTGAAGAGCTCTTTGGTACTCTTTTTAATCCATTTCATTTGTTCCTTCAATAATTATGTATTAATTACTACTATGTTGCACCTATTTCTGTAAGAGTTGTCAATTTTAGTGAGAAAAATAGTCAAGTCCTGACATTGATGAAACTTTCATTATAAGAAGGTAGAAAATAATAAACAATGAACAAATCAATTAATTGTTTCAAATATCAGATGTTGCTGAACAAACTAACACAAAACTTAGTGACTTCGTAACTAGTTAACTATATTCACAATTGTGAGATCAGGAATCCTGGCAGTGGTGCATTCTCTTTGCTGCATGATGTTTGTAGCATCAGCAGATGTAGCTCCAACAACTGAAGAGGTTTTAGATAGCTCAACTGGGTCAATTTTCTAGGGCCTCAAATCTCCACATGGCATCTGGTAGTGCTGAAATGTCTAATGGCTTCTTCACTGGTACCTGGGTTGGCCTGCATCACTCTCTTGTCACACAGACACATTCTACTATCTTAGAGCAAAGTAGCCAAAAGGCAGGCAGACTTCTTCCATGATGGTAATTTTCTAAGAGTGGTCCTCTTAAATGATAGGGCCAGAATTGAAATAGCATTACTTTTGTCATATGTATTGTTTCAAAGCAGTCACAGGCTTGCCCAGTAGTATATGGGGACTTTTCTGATTTGGGGAGACAAATGCTCCCACCAGAAACTTTCAGAACTCTGTGGACTTCTGTTAAATCCTGCTCTGGTAGTTATTTATTTATTTATTTACTTATTTATTTATTTTTATAATGTTTATTTATCTTTGAGAGAGAGAGAGAGCACACACACATTTGCATGCATGAGTGGGGGAGGGACAGAGAGAGGGAGACACAGAATCTGAAGCAAGCTCCAGTCTCTGAGCTGACAGCACAGAGCCCTACATGAGGCTCAAACTCAAGAACTACAACATCATAATCTGAATTGAAATCAGATCCTTAACCAACTGAGCCACCCAGGTGCCCTGCTTTGGTAATCATGATGTTGAGTGAGGTGGGTTGACAAGGAACACAGCTTTCGTCTGAACTTGCTTTCTCTGCTTTCTCCTTCTTTCTTTGTTTCATTAGCTCAATAGCCTCATAATGAATCTCTTTGCCTCTAGAAATATTTTCTTTCCCTCTTTACTACTCATTATGGAGAAATCTTTCAAATTGAATCTATGGTCTCATCAGTCTTTGTGTAAAACCACTCAATGCTTCTCCAAAACTTATTTGATAATGTTTGACTTTCTGAGCTCTCGTTGCTTTGCACATGAAGTATTCTGTATTCTTGATCTCTGATCACATGCAGCCTGTTTTCATCACAGTTTTCTCGATGTGTCATGTTGACTTCAATACCTCTTAATTCTTATTTCCTGACTATAATTGCTAAATAGCCTTTCCATCCTTGTAGTGCCATTAGATATCATAAAGCATTTTTACTTGCAAATTATAAATGGGATCTCTTCCTCTTTGGTGAATAATCCCAGCACAAGGACATAAAACTTGCCAGAGCATGTGCCAATTTCAACCATATGGTAATATGTCACCATAGCCAGATACCCTTTTGTGGCGATTAACACTTATCAATGCACATGGAGGCACAGCTCTGGTCTCCTGATGCTGACTGAGTTCATACTTACTCTTCATTACCTGTATGAGTTATCACCTTTGGAAAATACCTCCTGACACATCTTGGGAAGAAATTGTACATCTCTCTTTTTAGCTACCATTGTACCTGCACATACCTATTCTTAGTCAAACGTTTAGTCACACTGTGCTGTTGTTTACATGCCAATTTTAGAAAGACAGATTTTTAAAAAATAAGTTTTGTAAATGTTTGTATTTCATTTTGAGAGAGACAGAGCTCGAGTGGAGAAGGGGAAGAGAGAGGGAGACACAGAATCTGAAGCAGGCTCCAGGCTCCAAGCTGTCAGTACAGAGTCCAACTCTGGTCTCAAAACTCATGAACCATGAGAGATCATGACCTGGGCCAAAGTTGGATACTCAATTGACTGAGCCACTCAGGCACTCCATAAGAAGGCAGATTTTCTTTCTTTCTTTCTTTTTTTTAAAGACAGACTCCTTTTTCAGTTCTGTAGCCCGAAGGCCTGGTAATACTTTTTTGAATCTGGGTTATCATTATAATAGCAAACATTAATATCACTTACAATGTGCTAAATGCCCTACTAATGCTGCGCATATTTTACCTCATTTAACATACAAAATGCTATGAGAAATATAATAACCTCATTTTATAGATAAATAAAGTTAGGTCACTTGCCTAGATTACCATTGTAAATATTTTAAAAGCCAGCTCTTAAACATCAGTGTTTACAAACACAAGCACATTTATGTGTGTATATATATATATAACATACATAAGTATATGTGTTCACATATATAAATATGTATATATTTACATGTTAAATATTTAACTATATGAAATATACACACATAAATATGTATATTTGTTATATACTTATATTTATATACATATGCACGTACAAAGTGTATATTTACATATTATATGTAATTAAATGTAGGATTTATATCTGTGCGTGTGCAAAGTTAAACTAAAGAGTAATTGCAATGATTTTTTTTTTAATTTTAATGTTTGTTTATTTTTGAGAGACTGAGACAGAGTATGAGCAGAAGGGCAGAGAGAGGAGACACAGAACCTGAAGCAGGCTCCAGGCTCTGAGCTGTCAGCACAGATCCTGATGCGGGGCTCTAACTCACAAACCATGAGATCATGACCTGAACTGAAGCTGGACACTTAAGTGACTGAGCCACCCAGGCCTCTTTGCAATGATTGTTTAAAACATGAAAAGGAGATTTTTAGGGTACAATATTTTCCCAATGCTAATGTTTACAATTGCTAGTGCACAGTGATGAAAGGGAGACCAAATTTGTTAGTTCTATAATTGCTGCCTTTGAGTTCTCTAAGGACAATGGGGGTCCACCTACTTCGTGTATCTAAAGCCATCACTCCCACTGTAACACATCTGGGACCCCATGGCAACTGCCTCTACCCAAAGTTAGAGATTACCTTTTCTGAATTCTCAAATCATTGCTAGGCCAAGTCATGTTTCCAAAGGGCTGTACTGAAATAGAGGAGCCACAAACTTTTTTTAGAAAGTTTTTTTTAATAAATTTTTTTAATGTTTTATTTATTTTTGATACAGAGAGAGACAGAGCATGAGAGGGGCAGGGGCAGAGAGAGAAGGAGACACAGAACCGGAAGCAGGCTCCAGGCTCTGAGCTAGCCGTCAGCACAGAGCCTGACGCGGGGCTTGAACCCACCAACGTGAGATCTGACCTGAGCCGAAGTCGGAGGCTTAACTGACTGAGCCACCCAGGCGCCCCCACAAACTTTTTTTAAATTGCACAGTTATCTTATGAGTTAGAGGTAACTCAGAATCTGAGGCAGGAAGAAAAGAAAAGAAAAGGCATTTTGCCATAAAAGACGTTGACACTTTCAGAAAACTGACATTAGAGCTAAGTGATGAGTGAGGAGAGAATGAATAGAGAGAAGGAGGTCATGTCAGAATATCAAAAGCTTAGAGTACTAATCAATGCAAATGTAAGGAACTAGAAATTAATTCTTTTTTCTTTTGGGGGATAACCGAAAGTCATTAATTGAAATTTTCAATATGGAAATATCTTTCCAGCTGCAGTGTGGAAGATAGAAAGGTAGAGAGTAAAAGTGGAGGCAGGGATCATTAGGAGCCTTTTGAAATCTTAAAGAAAAAATAATGACTCTGAACTAGAGCAGCATTACTGGTAAGTGTATACCTTCCATGGCTGCAAAAACCAATGCAGCAGCAGCTGAAAAGTGACAGAACTCAGAATATTTCTATTGAGAACCCCAAGTCCCCAGATTCTCTGGCAACTGTCTCAGGTACGGACTTCTCTTCCTCCAATACCTCACATAAAACTGAACCATTAAATAAAGTATGTTATGTGGATTTATTGCCATTTTCAGGCCAGGTGAAAAAAAAACTTCTAAAATTGAAAACAAATTTAAAATTAAACTGAACAGCTCAAGGGTCTTCAAAGTACATGTCATCAGATTATGTTATATATAAGTCCTCATTGTTGCAATTATTTATCTATCACCCTAGAAGTTTCTCTCATTTATATCACCCTCTCTCAGCCACAACTCCTGACACCATCCTTGATGATTCCTTGTGTTATAGATGTTGCAAAATATCCTGTTGACTTGCTTGCTTCAAATAACTTTGTCTTTCAGTCCATTCTCTTGGCTACCACATCCATGCTATCAATTCTGCCATCAGCAATAATTGTACACCTTCTAGAAGTCTCATGTTCAAGTATCCCACTCTATGGACCCTGCTCCTTATAATTCCAGCTTAATATTTCTTAAACCTGTAATCCAATAGTTCTTTAACCCTAATAGTGTCTCTTTTTTTTAAATGTTTTTTATTTATTTTTGATACAGAGAGAGACAGAGCATGAGACGGGGAGGGGCAGAAAGAGAAGGAGACACAGAACCAGAAGCAGGCTCCAGGCTCTGAGCTAGCTGTCAGCACAGAGCCTGACATGGGGCTTGAACCCACGAACGTGAGATCTGACCTGAGCCGAAGTCGGAGGCTTAACCGACTGAGCCACCCAGGCGCCCCCCTAATAGTGTCTCTTATCCACTGATATCCCACATTTTCACATCCATTATCCCCTTTATGTTCTCATTTGCCTTTTTAGCCAATTGATTTCAGTTTGCATCATTAAAATCACTCCACCACATGTATCTCAATTCTCTTGTTTTTCTTTATCATTCTTTCCAAGAATAACCTCAGAGATCATTAAATATAGGATATGCATCTACCATGACTTCTCCCAAATAGCTAAAAATGGCTGGAAAAAAAATTTAAAAGATGTATACACTGGCCTCACTTTAAGTGTGTTACCACAAACCTCAGGTGAATCCTCCTAAGTTAGCCCTGGAAATCCTTTAGCATTCCCCAAGGCAATTTGCTCTTACTCTCGAAGATGACTATCTCACACCACATCTTCACTGTATTCTTATATTACTTGCTTCTAATTTCCTTGAGAAATGTAAGTGATCTGAAAGGAACTTCTCCTCAACAACCAGAGCTATTATCCTACTATTTCTGTATCTATATATTCTCCCTTTCATCTTACGGTAATGGATGAATTGACTTTACTCATATCTAAGGCTAAAATCACCGAACATGTACCAGAACCTGTGGCCTGCAGAATATGAGCAAGAAATAAACTTGAGATTTTTTAGCACTTCCATTGAGGCTGTTTCTATAATAAAACCTGAGCTATTCAGGTTAACTCATGAATATGAACATATCATTATATTATATTTCTATTGCTGCATAACAAATTACTCCAATTTAGCAGTGTAAATCAGCACACATGTGCTATCTCACCATTTCTGTGGTTCAGGTGTCCAGGCACAGCTTAGCTGGATTCTCTGCTTCGTGTGTCCCAAAGATCGTAAATTAGGTGGTTGTTTTTTTTTCAGGTTAAACCTTCCTCTGCAAACTTGACTGGGAAAGCTTCTTTGAGTTGTTGGTAGAATTTGTTTCCTTACAAGGGGCATCACTAAGGACCCCAACTTAGTGCTGGCGGTAGCCTGAAAGCCTCTCTTGGGTCCTAGAGGCTGCACAAAGTCACTTGAAGATAGACTTCTCCAACACAATCCCTGACTTTATCAACACCACAGGGAGAGTCTCTGGCTTCTTTTAAGGGCTTTCCCCTAATCAAGTTTCTTTAAGGGTTTCCACCTGATTGACTAAGGCCATGCAGAACTCTCTATCTCTTGATTAACTCACAGTAAACCTGGACCTTACTTATGTACACAGAATCCCCTTATGTTTGTTATATTCTGTTGACGAGTAATAAGTCCCCTGCAGTCAGTAATACCCAAACTCCAAAATTATCTTTGACATCTACTAATACTATGCCATACTTATTTTTTCTAATGAGTTCACTAATAAAAACTGTTGAACATTGTCGCTTTATGCTACTTCTGTCGCTGTAATCTGATCCCAGTTACCAAAATATGTAAATTATATTCTGAAAAGCTCTAACAGCATTGTATAGCTCTACCTAATTATATTTTCGCCTATGTATTTTTTATTTAAATATGTTTAAGTGATTATATTAAGCAGAATTCTAAGATGGTCTTTATGATTCCTGTAAATTTGTGTTACAAGACTGGCTATGCCACTAAACTAAACAGAGGGGCTTGATATTCAAGCTTAAGCCTTTCTTTCATTCTTTTTTCTTCTTTCTTTTCTTTCCCTCTCTCTCTTCCTTCCTCCTTCCCTCCCATCTTTCCTTCCTTTCAAAATAATTTTTGAAAATTTATTATCTGGTATTCCAATGATTTGTGTGCATAGAATTTTGCAATTATGTTGGATTATAGCATGCCAATGAAGTTTAGAGTCAGCAAAGTTCAAGCAAATAGCATGAAGTAGGCAGAGAGTCACACTAGCCAATCTTATGTGGACAAGAAAAATAGTTGTCAAGGTAAAGTAACTACATCAGCAACTGTAGCATAAAGGATGCCTCTATGTGACTTACTGTTACAAAGTCTATCTGTTTAGATTTTTCATTAATAACTTCAGAGTATTTTCTAGTGCTTCAATCTTTATAAGGAGATATCTTTTCAAGAAAATATAACATGTAACTTAATCAAAGTTCAATATATGCCAGACAGTACACACAAAGGACATTTAGTTATTATAATTCTTATTTTCTTTGGACCACAAATGCACTGAAGTAGATTAATATTAGTTAATAGCAAACTACAAACATGGCCCATTTATGCCCTATTTTATTTGGATTTATTTTATATCCTTATGATTCTCTAGTTTTTCTACTCTATTTCAGACACATGAGTAACTTTAATTCTGAGGTGATGGGTTAGCCAGCCAAATGTTTCCAAATTCATAAACTGCATTTTCTAAAATAGCATCAGCCAATGAAATGTTAAGCTGACATGTTAATTTCATCTCTCTTCTTTTTGTATCCATCTCTTAATTAGTTCTTAACTCATGAAGAAAAGAGGAGTTTTATA
Organism: Suricata suricatta; assembly: GCF_006229205.1. Lineage (NCBI taxonomy): Eukaryota > Metazoa > Chordata > Mammalia > Carnivora > Herpestidae > Suricata > Suricata suricatta. The sequence continues at coordinate 42,648,629 of NC_043709.1, read as the reverse complement.
CAGGTATTTCTAACATCCACATGTAACAAATTCCTTTTGACTGCACTTTGCAATATTGGTGCTTATTTTTTAAATTAGATTGGCCATATAATTTACCAACCAAATATGGGTGTTTGAGAATGAAAGAGAGTATTATAAATAATTAGCCATCCTCCTTAGTTACTATGAAATACTGCATCGATTAGTTTTGCTATATAAATACTACTCCAAGATGTAGTGACTTGTAAGAGCTATAATGTATTAGCTCATTTTCTGTGGCTTTGCTGTATCGTTCTAGTTTCAGCAATTTTTCTAGTCTGGTAAAGCAAGGCTGGATGATGTAATGTGGGCACACTTATGTCCTATCTAGCAGATGTAGACAGACCTTCAGTAAGGTTGGCATCCCTCTGCTCAAAGTGGTCTCATATTTGCCAGCAGGCTAAACCCAAGTTTCACATGGCAACCCCAGGTTTCAGATGAAGAGCCCTTAAGCACAAGCATTTTTCAAGTTTGCTTTCCCAGATCTCATTGACCAAAACTAGTCATAGAACTAAACCCAGGATTCATATGGAAAGGGACTATTCAAGGAAACGGATAGAGAGAGACATAAATAAATCAAGACCCCTACATAAGCAATCTAGTACCATTTTCCTTAATTGCTATTCTGGAAGTGTATCTGACATATTAAAAGATAGAGCCAAATTCTAAGTATTAGCTTATTCAATTGAATAGAAGTATGAATCATTTCCTTTGATTGCAAATAAAACTAAAAGTTTTAGGTTTGTGGTAGTTTCATAGTCATTCAAGAAATGTCACATTTTTTTTTAAGTAGTCAGATGAATTTTGCTTCCAATCCTACATCCTAACAGACAGAAATTGGAAAACTCAGGATACTTGAATTTTCTCCTTCTATAACAATGGGCCAAATTATTGAGATTTTACCAAATGCAAATGTAATTGAGGTGTCCTCTCCTGACTCAGTGTGATTATCACTAAGATAGACAAACGATGTCCCCTGTCATAGTGTTCTCTACTTATTCTGCTGTTTTCATTCAGGCTTGGGGTAGAGAAATATGACTTCAGTAACCTTCGTTTATCAACCTGATTTCTCTCCTAGAATAATGTTGCAATGGTCATAGAAGTGCTAATATCTCTTTAAAATCCTGATTTCCATTCCTTTGTAAAATTACCTGGACAGGGCATCTGGGTGGCTCAGTTGGTTAAGCGTCCGACTTCAGCTCAGGTCATGATCACAGGGTTCGTGGGTTTGAGCCCCGCACCAGGCTCTGTGCTGACAGCTAGCTCAGAGCCTGGAGCCTGTCTTCAAATTCTATGTCTCCCTCTCTCTCTAACTCTCCCCCACTCATGCTGTCTTTCTCTCCCTCTCAAAAATAAATATAAAAAAAATGTTTAATTACCTGGAAGTGGAAAGTGGAGATTATTGGATGGTATTGTACTTTTATTTTAAATTATTAATATTTTTAGGAACCTCCATACTGCATTCCATAGTATCTGGGGAATGAAGCCTTGAAGACTACTTTTTTTAATGTTCATTTTTGAGAGAAATATAGTGGGTGAGCAGGGTAGAGGCATAGAAAGAGAGGGAGACACAGAACCTGAAGCAGGTTCCAGGCTCTGAGCTATCAACATGGAGCCCAATGCGGGGTTTGAACTAATGAAGGACAAGATCATGACCTGAGCCAAAGTTGGATGTTTAACCCATACACCCCTTGCAGACTACTTCAAATTAGATTCTGCTACATCCAAAAAAGTAGTTTTCTAGTTGCTTGAGAAGAGATAGGTAGAGGGAAGGAGGAAAACACACATGTAACTTGAAAAATTATCCAGTTTCATGCTCATCTCAAACAGCCTTTTTATTTTAATATTGATTTTTAAAGGTCATGTATTTATTTAGAGAGAGAGGAGAGAGAATATCCCAAGGATGCTCAATGCTGTCAGTGCAGAGCCTAATGTGGAATTTGATCCCAGGAACCATTAGATCATTACCCAAGCTGAAATCAAGAATTGGATACCCAACTGATTGAGCCACCCAGGTGCCCCTCAAAATAGCCTTTTTAGAATTTGTAAGATAAACTTTTCATCAATATTTTGAGTAATAGCATAATTGAAAACATGGACTTCTTCCATGCTTTAAATCTGAATGGTGAAATATGTGGATGTATAAACTCTTGAACATATGTTTTCCTCTCAAACTCTCATTAATCGGCACAGTATTCACTGTTTTAGTGGGAAATAATGCACGGATGAATAAATAAAGCTAGGAGAGACAAGTAAAGAGCATAGTACTGCAAATATTTTTTGTCATGTTCTTAGATTTTTGTGTTTCTAAATATCATGCTAGGTGTACAAAATAACATTTTTGATTTCTGAGTTGAACTGCTGAGAGAAAATGCTGTGGATGGAAGGAAGAAAATAACCAAAGATAAGAAAGAAAGTATGCTTTTAAGTGTTTAACAGAGAAATAAGTTTTCCAAAAATTAATAGAAAACTCAAAAGTAAGGCTTCAGTGTAATAAAAAGTGATGGTAAAATAGAAAAAGGAGATTGATTGGTGCCAGTTCACCAGCAGTAAGCCTGGGGGAAACAGACTACTTCTCTAGGCACCAACAAATCCAGCAACCTGTCAAGTACTCACTCAACATGGCATCTACTTCCCAGATAACAGAGAATAAGGGCAAAATCACCATTGCTTTGGTATTTATGCCTTTCAGGGCACAAGTAGCTCTGGGCAGTTAAGTTAAATTACACTCATTGATCTGCACATTTGTTTCTATTTTAACCTGCATAGCATGAATCCTGAATTATAAAATCATTGGGTTTTTTTTTTCAGTTTGATTCTTATAACTTAGTTCTACATTTCTAATTGTTCTAGTTTAAGCATATGTGCATATTACATAGCATTTGTACACATGAACATTTGTTAAAAGGGAATTCTATTTAATTCCTTTCCCTGAATTTGAATTAATATACTTTTATTACTCCAGAAATATTAATTTACTCCCTAAATATGATTAGATTGATACTTGAATTAATGACTAAATTAGTAGATGTGGAGATTTCATATCAAGGGCAATTTTGTAAACTGTCTTTCTTGTTCTCCTAAAAAATTGCCTGAGCTCTTGCAAATTTACAAGGACCTCATATTTTCTTTGATAAATATTCTACGTTCTTTGTTTCTCACCCTTTTTTAAACCTTATTTAGGGTAGTTCACATAGTGTAGCATTACAAGTATGTTACTTTCGATTAAATTTTAGCAGTCAGAGATAGCAATGTTCATCATTTAACTATATGTTCCATATAAATTACACTTTTCTTTCTAGAAGTTAGCACAATTTAAACCCATTTACCATGTTCCAACAGGGTACAGCTATTATTGCCATGATCTTTAATTCTTTTAATATATATTTTATACCTGTTTAGAGAAAACTTTACCATATGTTACTATATTTAAGACATGTTCTTTCAATGTTTTCTTTCTTAAATTCAGAATCCTAGGATCATTCTCCTGACTTAAAAATACTCCATTCAAAAATCTGATTTGGTGAATGCTCAAAAATTTTAGCCATAAATATGTTTATGTCACCTTCATTTGTGAAAACTGTCTTACTGGGCATACAATTTGAAGATGGCCATTCTTTGTTCTTTTCATTCAACAGTTTAAAAATATCAGCCTACTTTTTGGGGGCTTATATTGCTTTTGCTAAGAAGTTAGTTCTGAGTCAAATGATCATTCCTTTGAAAGTACTCATTGATTTGGTGGCAAATAATGCACTATATGCTATTAAGATTTTCCCTTTGTCATTTTTTTAACAGTAGTCTTGTGTCTATGTATGGTTTTGTTTTTCATTCTTTTTTACATATCTGATTTTTTTTAGAACTTAGATCTGTTGGTTTTAAAAACTTTCTGTTACTTTCTCTTCAGAAACATCTGCACCATTCATTTTCTCCTTTTCCTGTCAGTACCTATCATATATATTAAACATTCTCACTGTATAAATATGTATACACACACACACACACAAAATGTACTTAGCCATACTGAGGGCCTATAAGTGGGTATGTGATATCCCAATATGATGGAGATGAGGAAAGCTGCCATGTGATTGGAAATATCAAGAGTTGGGAAAGACAAGGACATTAGTCACTAAAACTGTTTTCTTAGTCTTGCTGGATAATGGTCATCATCAAATCTCCAATAGGGACAAACGGGAAGTGGATATCAAAATTTTGATGAATAACTCTCTTAAAATGTTTTTGTTCCAGACTTGGTAAATCCTTTGTCATTTTCACTAAGTCTGGAATTTTAACACCTCAATAGGATGAATTTTTGCTACTTATAATTATGTTATTTATGTCACTCAAAATTGTGACATTCTCGTGGGCAAGAATAGGCAAACTTTCTCACAAAATGCTGCCTTTATAGGGTAATTTTTCCTAAGCTATATACTGTATCATTTACTTGAACACAACTATGTGATGATTCCATTTAATTTAATAAAAACTTATTGGAAATATTATCATATTATGCACTGTCAGAGATTAGTACAGATTAAATATTTAATGTATGTATATATACACTGAATGCTAATTTAAATATGTAAATTACAAGGTGCGCCTTTATATTTAGTGCAACTTATTTGATGAGTAATAATGCTATGGAGGTAATAAAACTTATTACAGATGTGTGAATCTCAGCAGGGAGTAGAGTCTGGCGTCACTAAAAAACAGGAGGCTTATCCAGAGAGGTAGATTCTCAGTCATCAAATTGGAATCAATTGTTTGCAACAATAAATATTTGAGAATTTGAAATGCGATTTTTATCATAATTTACTAGATATAAAAAAATAGCTCTTAGACCACCTTGGCCATGCACCATATATAAACTTGCTGGGATTTTTATTATCATAAGAAATGAATCACACTCATGAAATACCATTATATCATTACAGGTGGATTGATTGTGTTTTGCATGTCTTGAGAATTTAATTGAGTTTGTTGATTTATTTCTATCACTACACAGAATTTTTTCTGTACTTTTCTTTTTTTCTCTGTAAGCAATGAGAAATGGGAATCTCAATGATTTAACTGCCCTCAACTTGAGCAGATTAGATATGCCTTAAATATATGGTGAGAGTTTAAAAGCCTGATTATATAGATTATACAAAAATTAGTAGGTTTAAGATCACATTGGGGACAATAGACTTTGCTCTTTCCTACTGACAATTAATGTATCTATTATCTTAGGTTGCATAGTAGTAATTTTCTATTTTCAGCAATTCCCAGGCCACCAATGTATTTGATGTATAGATCCCTGAGCTCTGAGGATCTTCTCTGTACACACCCCACAAGATAACCACCATTTTTCTTTCTACTCTTCAAATGGCTCCCTCCCCATTTGATAAATCTCCAAAGTTCTGCAAATAACATCGTTCCCCTTTGATTTTGTAAACTTCAATAAATTCTTCCTGGTCATTTTTAAAAAGATGGTAACAGGGGCGCCTGGATGGCTCAGTTGGTCGAGCGTCCAACTTCGACTCAGGTCATGATGTCACGGTTTGTGGGTTCGAGCCCCGCATCGGGCTCTGTGCTGACAGCTAGCTCAGAGCCTGGAGCCTGCTTCAGATTCTGTACTTCCCTCTCTCTCTGACCCTGCCCTGCTCACACACTCTCTCTCTCTGTCTCTCAAAAAATAAATAAAAAGCATAAAAAAATTAAAAAGATGGTGACAAAAAAACAGGAAAAATTGTAGCAACATTTTCCCTTTTGTCCTCTTTACAAAACAGTCAGCCTAGGTGTTATTTAATTTTTTATACTACTAATGGGTAGATAGAAGTTATAAAATAAAAGAATGTAGGGGCCAGTATATAATTTTTTCAATATATAATTATCATTTCATTTATAATAGAAAAGATAATTGCATTTCTAATTGCTGTTGTCCAGAGTCATGTTTATTGAAGTGATTAGAAAGATTAGAAAGGTCTCTGAACATCTCATTAATCTAATTAACAGGCAAAGAGAAAAAGAGCCTCTGACAACGGAAAGATTATGGAGGTAATTTTATTTTTAGTTCTCCATATCTGACAGTCATTTCACTTGTGAAATAGGAAACATGGTATAGTTTATGTTACGCTGTTTACTATGTATATCCATTGGCTTCTCGGTGTCCTTTTCTTAGGAGAAAACTTCTGCATTAGACACACATAGACCTGAATGGTTTAGCCTCAACTCAGTTCTCTAGCTTCTGATCCCAAGCCTCCTCCATTCTTTCTTCTCCAGTCATAGTGATGTTTCCCTAGTTCTTATATTCTCATGTTTCTTACCCCAACATTAATTTTACAGATGCTTTTCTTTCTACCCTGAATTCTCAGTTCTTATGGCCTTAACTTCCGCTCAGCTCATTGTTATTGCCTCAGGGATGTCTTGAATAATGAACAAGAATAGGTTAAACCCCTATTTTATAGGCGAGATATAACAAAATCATAGTTAAACCTTTATATTTGATGTGTGCCTGCTTCATTCATATCTGTTTCTCTCATTATGATTATAGTTCCAGGGCCAAGCATACTACCTGATAGTAGCAGAGAGTTATTTAGTATTTTGAATGAATGGTTAGCATGTATGATATCTGTCTATATATGAAGATCAATAAAGGACTATCCATGTATACAATGCTGGGATGGTTCAAGAGGGATTGCAGTTTACAACAAAACAATTATATGCTTTCTTGCTCATACTGCTTGTCCAAATTCAATCTGTGAAGCTATTTCACTCTCATTATTTGGATGAATTGTTGAGCAGAACTTCTGAACTTTCTGGACACACAGATAACATAATTTCCTCTAATCACCTCAAACAAAAAAATGGTCTCATTTGAGAAATTAAAATGTCTAATACTATATTAATCATAGTCTAAACTTCACTTAAAACATCTGATATTTAAAAATATGGTATGAGGAGATCCTGGGATGGAAATGTGGTGTGTGATTAGCTTCTTCTCTTTGTTCTTGACTTTTTTCCCGTCTTCTTTTGTTGCTAACCATTCTTTCTGGTCCTTTGGGTTGGAAAAAGGAAAGTATGGAAGATAGTGTTCATGAAGATAAACCCCTGAGAACCAGGGACTGAAGAGTGAGATACAAAAAATACAGCCAGAAAAATCATCATCCATATTACAGAACTGAAGATGACACCCTCCATCTATAGAGAATCCTTAGTCTTCAAAAATCTTACATGTAAACATTAATCTGCTTTAAAACAGCTTCCAAGCTCAGAGAAGAGTCCTCACTCTAAGAAATGTTAGTCCAGTTAGTTTTCATTAGTCCTTTATCCCTTATCCTTCACTTTTGTTGGTTTAAGGTGAGTAGTTAGGTCAAAACTGAGGACCTTTTAACAACAGGTGCTTGTTCACTGTCCGCTTCTGTCTTTGGCCAGAACTGAATCAGAATTACCCAGAACTGCTAATTTTGCCAATAGCAGGATATATAATCATTAGTCCATTTAAGTTCTCTGAGTTTCAAATGTCTCATATGTGAAGTGGAGATAATCACAGAAGTTCTTCATATGGATTTCCTGTTTGTTTGCAGGTGAATTAAACTTGTAGAAATAAAAAGATTAATATAGTGCCTGTGGTTCTGTAAACAGTAAATAAATGGTACTATCGTTATTATCTTTAAGACAATGTCTTTTCTCCAGCAGTATTTCTGAAAATTGAAGGGTTAAATTCTTTTACCTTTACCATTCCTTTTGCTGAGACATGTTAAAACAGTGACTCCATACTCTTATTTCACTTTCTCATCATAAGTGCTATGCAATGGAGCAGAACTCATATAATATTTTTAAAAACAAAAACATGCAACTAATTTTGGCCCGTCCAAATCTACAGTTAAATGGTTAAGTTTTAAAAAGAAATGAGGAAAGGTTTAATTGATATTACCAGGAGACTAATCCATATTACTGAATATGATAAACTACAATTTGCTAAATCATTTAAAGGTTACTTGTCCTATATAATTTGGTATATAAATACATGTCTAAAGAAGTTTAGATGACTGATTTCATACCAATGTATTTATTGATCGATAGCAATATGAAAGACTCAACTAGATCTAGTAGAACTAAGTACTTTCACCAAGGAATCAATGCAGAAAAATGCCTGAAACCTTCATTCACTTAAAAAAATAAGATAATCAATTTTAATAAAAAAGGATAAATGCACTAGCTACTGAAACAAAACTTTTTCATTATAGGTGTGAAATTTCTCTCTTGGACACAATCTGTTTGAGATTTATTTTGCAATTTTTTTTTTAATCTAGGCTGTTTTGAGACTTCCCAAAATGATGAACACTGCTTCCAATTTCCCCCTGACAGGCACAGACTTGCTTTTGGTGCTCTCTGGAATTGTTCTGTTAACAGACCAGAGGCAAAAATCCCTGTCTTTCTGAGCACTCTTTTTCAAAGATATGGCAATCTTCAATAATAGTTTTTTCTTTCTTCCCTCATCTATAGTTTGTCATTAAAACCCTTAACAAATCAGATATTTACATGTACTTAATATGTATACACACATATGTGAACAAACATGATTTAACAAATTAAACATATATATTATATATATTGTATGTTTTTCTTTGAATTAGAAGTCCAATATTTGGAATATAAACATTGAATTTAGAAAACTAACTCTATGAAATTTGTTTCTTTATCTCTTCCCTAGAATTATTTTTGTTCTCCTAATTGGTTGTACATTTTTTTATCCAGGTTAAAAATGTGCTATGTATTTTTTTTGAAATAGAATCAGCGAGGAGCCTTCAAGGTAGTTTCTTCCAACTTCTAAAAATATTTCTTGTGAATATGGTAGGGTCATCATGCATGGCAATGCTGCTTTATCATGATGCCTAAAATTTCAAAACAGCACTCACTACCCTGTCTTCCTCTTTGATTATCTTTCTACCTCCATGTAGAGGTAGCCACTTCTAGAAAACAATGGAACATGAAACAATTGATGCTTTGAAATGTTATTGTATCTTGTGGTTAAAGTTTTGAAAAGTGCCAGTCCATTCAGAAAAAGGGAACAGAAGATAGGCAAAATCTTGTCAGGAATGAATACTGGAACCATTGCTTTGAGCTTGTGCCTAAAGTATTTTAAAATCCCATTAGCAATTCATTCGAACCATATTTACTTTCTCATCAGGAAGAATTTGTTAGAGATCTCACAGCAAATGACTCTTTGGGAAAAGTTCTAGAAATGGTCAGAAAAAATGTAGGGTTTATTCGTTTATTGTTATGTCCCAAAATGTTTGAGTGCTAGACTTCTCTTGCTTGGGGAAAAAAAAATATTAAGAGAACAGAAATGTTTTAACTACTGTCTTGTGGATTAGTTTTTGTTTTTATTTTTGTTTTTAACTATCCTTAAATCCAGCCAGATATAAACTTGCAGCTCATTCACTTTTGTTCTTACCCTTGAGAAACTGTTTTCAAAATATATACTTAAAAAGAGGTTCTCAAGTTATCAAGGATAACCTGGAGAGTTCAGACAAAATGCAGTAAGAGCAGATAAACAACCTTTATCTGAACTCTGCTTTCTGATTGGCCATGAAAGAAATGTTGTATTTTAATTCATGCAAAAGTTTTCCTTACAAGTTCTTTCCCTATTAAAACAAACAAACAGAAGCACCTGGGTGTCTCAGCTGGTTAAGTATCTGACCCTTGGTTGAGCTCAGGTCATAATCTCATGGTTCTGAGTTTGAATCCTGAGTTGGGCTCTGAGCCTTTGGGCTCTGCTCTGGCAGCTCAGAGCCTGCTTGAGATCCCCTGTCTCCCTTTCTCTCTACTCCTCCTCTGATTACACACACTCTCTCTCTTTCTCTCTCTCTCACTCTCTCAAAATAAATACTTTAAAAAAACAAAACAAAACAAACAAACAAACAAACAAACAAAGCTGTGATATCCAAACTCCAAACTTGAGTAAGTCTATTTTTCTCTAGTAGCATAGTGCAGGACCAGTCCTTGTAAATCCCATCTATTATTTTTTCCATAGTTGTATACCAAATAGCCTAGTTAGAAGACAGTATCTATATAAGGTGGTTTTACAGAATCCTAAAATCCTTGTGCAATAATATATATCTCTAAAATGTTATCAGTAGTATAATTTTCCTATATAAAAAGTAATTCACTCTGCAAATATATATATTTTTAACTAGATTCATTTCTTCTCTATTTTAGGGATCAAGAATGTAATATTATCAATGTAATGAAACCTTTTCATCTAAATGTTTACATGAAAACATAAATACTAACTTTTATGCAATTTGTTCCATTATACATATTAATTTTTCTAATATGAAGAAATATTATGAAGAGTCACCTTTTGACAGTGACTTATTAGATAATCATAAAAAATTAAATTATGGTGGGACCTTTGACTTAACATATTAAATAATAATTATTTGAAATCTAATCATTTCAGCTTTTTGCTTTGTTTGTAATTAATATTAAACTCTCTGGTTCTCTCTCAAAGGTAAGTCCTGGTAAACAAAATCAGAAACTTCACTGCTCCTACATTCAGAAATTGACTAAATTGGGTCAAGGAATACTAAGAATCTCCAAGACTCTTTGTGTCTTTTTGTTTCTTTTTGTTTGTATTGTTTTTGATTTTAGAGAGAGAGTGTGCAAGTAGAGGAGGGGCAGAGAGACAAAGGAGAGAGAATCTTAAGGTGTCTCCATGTCTAATGTGGAGCATCTCACCACTGGGCTGGGTCTCACAAGTGTGAGATTATGATCTTGACTTGAGCTGAAATCAAGAGTCCAATGCTTAACTGACTGAGCCACTGAGGTACCCATCTAAGATTCTTTCAATTGACAGAGGGTAGAATTTTTTGTCTTCAATTCAATTATCTAATCTTCACAAAGTTCATTACCCAGTTATTGACGATTTTAGGAAGAAAATTACTGAAGATCTTTATGTTGATTATAAGTTCATCAGGTAGGAGTGCCTTGAAAGGACTTCTGCAATGTTTAATGTTTTTTTCTTCATTTTAGACTTCACTGACACAGGAAAATCTTTGTTACTCTAAAATTCAGCCTACAGGAATAATTCATATAATTTTAAAAATTTTGCAAAGTTTTCTACCTATCATTTTATCTTTCAAAGTGAGAGCTCAGCAAAAATAAGTTCTATTTTCAGGAGCATACATAATGATTATAACAAGGCTTTGATTGAATGATATATTTAAAACCCAGTCAAGTTTGTTCCTGAATGAACTCCTTTCAGGCTATTCTTTCTGAGACTAAAGTTTCCTTTTTCTGTCAAAAAAAAAAAAAAAAGCAAGAATTTTCAAATCTCCAACTTACGGTTCCAGACTTAAATTCTGATATGTTAATAAATTTTACTGGAGCAAATGTCATAACCTACACCTATTTCATTATAAAGTATGTGAAAGAATTCTCATTTAATACCTTCTCTCTCTCTCAAAGAGTTGATGACTGTCATGCCAGGAAAGGAGACCATTCCTAAGCATTGCTAGAAGACTTTTTGGCAAGAATGACTGCTTTGAAGTGGAAATAAATGAGTCCTGGGGATGAGTGTCTCCTTTTTTATAAAGTATCAGATGTGTAGTCAGTTATCACATGTGTTCCCCCTGTGTTTAGAAGTAAAACTTTTTTCCTCACATTATACATTTGCTAAATAAAGAATATTTTCTCTACGTTAAGATGACTATTGGCCTCTTTTGTTCTCAAGTGAATACACAACCTAATTTATTCATGCCATCACTGTACACATAAACAAACACCAGGAGCTGCTCATAGTTACTTTAAGGAGACATTACTTTAAAATATATTAGGCAATATCAAAAGGCATTAGGAAAATATACTTGTCAAGAAATAAAAGGAATACTTAAATAGTATTACAAATCATTAAAGGACAATCCAATACAAAGAAATGTTGAAAACTGAATAGAAACATCAGGTAAATGATATCCAAATAACCCATAATCATGATAAATGTTTCAATCTACAAGTCACTGGAGACACCACTACAAACCAACCAAAAATAGTTTAAATTAAGGAGACTGCCACTTGTAAGTTCTGAATAAAATTCAGGTCAACTGGACAGGCTTTGGTTTCTGGTGAGAGTTCTCTTCCCACAGATAATTATCTTGTGTCCCTATTTGACAGAGAGAGAAACAGAGACAAAGAGAGAGACAGAGAGAGAGAGAGAGACTTCTTCCTTTTCTTTTTATTTGTTTTTTTTAAAGTAATGTCCACACCCAACATGGGGCTCAAACTCACAACCCAAGATCAAGTGTTGGATGCCCTATTGACTGAGACAGCCAGAATCCCCCCCTTTCTTTTTATATAAGGTAACAGTCTTATCAGATGGGGGTCCCAGCCTTAATGACTTTACTTAACATTAATTATCTGCTAAAGATCTTATCTCCAGAAACAGTTCCACTAGGGAGTTAAAGCTAGTTAAAGCCTCAATGTATGAATTGTGGAGGGAGGGCACAATTAAGTCCACAGCATTCTAAATGCTCAGCAACAGAAAAAACAACCAACCAAACAAAAACAAAACCAAAAATCTTTATATAGTCATTCAAAGGATTAACAGGCACCAACAAAAATACAAAAATCAACAAACTGCTAATACAACAACACAGATTTATTCCATACATAAAAGGAAGCTAGGACAAATGTATGAAGACCAAAACCAAAAATCATTCAGTAGAGTTCCAGTTTTTTTTAAAAGGCAAACATATTTATTCTAATGTATAGTATTAGAAGTTAGGAAAGTAATTACCTCAAGTAGGACAAAAGGACATATATTGGAAGGGAAATATTAGGGAGCTACTGGTAATGTTCTGTTTCCAATTCTGGTGGTAGTTACACAGTTGTGTTCATTTACAATAATCAAGCTGTACACATCTGATTTATATACTTTTGTATATGTAGTCTTTCAAGAAAAGTTTCTTTAATTTTTTAAAAGTCCTTCAATGGCCTCTTCATACAGCTTTACTTTACATCTACACTAAGACACAAAATAGTTTATGCACCATTATCTATAACTTGAAAATTAGCACGTTCCCTTCAATAATGTGTAATTCTTGGGTCCATTTATTTTGCAATTCAATAAAAAGTTCTGCGTTTTTCAAGATAGTATGTCCATTAGAGAATAATCCATATTTTTCAAACCTACCTTTTCATGATAGAAGACATACTTATAATTGAATAAATTGAAGATTATTCCCTCCCTTTATTATTCATTACTCAATGGGAAAGAATCATAAGCATTCTGGCATTCATGTTAATTTTTTTCTTATAAGAAAAGCTTCAGTGTATGTAGCTATTAACATATATCTTTGATATACTGTTCATATTAACATAATCGTGAGGTAAATCAAGACAGTTACACACTATGATAGTTGTAGATTACTTTAAAATAATCTAACTAAACACACACATTAACTTAGATCCCATTAGGTATGGTACTGATAATTTTATATTACCTGTCTTTTAGTGATGACATTTCAGATTACCTCAAATTTGGGGGGAGTGTAAAATGATACTTTAATAGTCTGATTTAGCAAAGTAATACATATTTTCTCAACACAGTTTTCTTTTCTCTCTCTTTTTAAAAATTTATTTCTTTATGTTGAGAGAGATAGAGAAAGCATGATTGGGGGAGGAGCAGAGAGAGAGGGAGAAAGAGAATTACTCCTTTCAACGAGGAGCCTGATGTGGGCTCTATTTCATGAACTGCAAGATCATGATCTCAGTTAAAGGTTGGGATACTTAATTGACTGAGCCATCCAGGCACCCCAACACATACAGTTTTCAACATAATAGGGATGAAACTGAAGAAATAAAATAAAACATTAATCCCAAATCACATATTCTTTAAAATCCAACTTGGTTGCATATTTGAAGCTGAGTCTTTCCTTTCTGGTCCTGTAATCTTTCTTTTGCTGTAAAACATCCTATTTCTGTGACATCTTCTACCTGTAGTAGTTTTCACATGTTGATTGAACATTGAGGTTTATCTTCCCTTTTATAATGGCTTCATTTCTCTAATAATCTCTATGCTAAAAAAGAGATGAACATGTAGGGAGCCCAAGATGCTCTATAGGAAGAACCTTTTCTCACAAATACACCAAATCTATAGGAAGAACCTTTTCTCACAAATACACCAAATCTATAGCTATATCTGGATCATTTCCCTTTGGTGGGGGGGGGGGGGGAACCAAATAACAAACAAACAAAAACCCATGAAACTAGATGAACTACTCTCCACAATGAAGGAAATAAAGGATGACATTGACATTGAAATTTGTCTTGGCATACCCTCAAGAATGGAGGCATTTCAAGAATAAGTCAGGTGTTGCAGACAAAGATTTAATGAACAACCAAGAGCCAAGGCAAGAATATACAATGGAGGAAAGAACAGTCTCTTCAATAACTGGTACTGGGAAAACTGAACAGAAGAATAAAACTTGACCACTATCTTATATAAAGTCAACTCCAAATGGTCTAGTGATTTAAATGTGAGACATGGACCCCAAAAGCCACAGGCAATTAGCTCCTTGACATCATTTTTAGCAGTATTGTTTTGGGATCTGATTCTAAAGGCAAGGGAAACAAATGCAAAGGTAAACAAATAGGACCACATAAACCCAAATTCTTCTGTGTGATGAAGGAAACCATCAACAAAATAAACATGCAAACCCTCTGACTAGGTGAAGATACTAGTAAATCATATTTAAGGGGTTAATATTCAAAATATGTAAAGAATGCATATAACTCAACAACAACCACAAAAAAGAATCTAATTTAAAAAATGGACAGGTGATCTGAGTTGACTTTTTTGCAAAGAAGACATACAGGCACATGAAAAGATATTCCACATCACAAATCATCAGAAAAATACAAATCAAAAACACTGTAAGGTATTACCTCATACTTATCAGAATGGATATTATAAAAAGGACAAGAAATAACATGTGTTGGCAAGGATGTGGAGAAAAGGGAACCCTTGTGCACTGTTGGCGGGAATGTAAATCACTGCAGGTACTACTTAAAACAGTATGGAGGTTCCTCAAAAGCTTAAAGATAGAACTACCATGTGATCCAGCAGTTCCACTACTGGATACTTATTTTATAAATATTAAAATGCTCAATCAAAAAAAATGTATGCACCCTTATGTTTATCATAGCATTATTTAAAATGGCCATGATATGGAAACAACCTGTGCCTACTGATGGGTTAATGGACAAAAGATGTGGTGTATATATACAAAAGAATATGACTCAGCTATAAAAAAAGAATGAAATCTTGTCATTTGCAACACCATGGATGTATTTTGGGAATATCATGCTGAGTGAAATAAGTCAGATGAAGAAAGACAAATACCAAATGATTTCACTTATATGTGAAATTTAAAAAAAAACAAAACAAGCAAACAAGCAAAACAAAAGACAACCCAGACTCATAGATACAGGGAAAAGATTGGTGGCTGCCAGAGGGGAGGAGGGTAGTGGCTAAAATGGGTGAAGGGGTTTAAGAAGTATAAACTTGCAGTTATAAAATGTCATAGAGATATAATGTACAGCACTGGGAATATAGTCAATATTATTGCATTAAATGTATAAGGTGACAGATGGCAACTAGACTTGTAGTGGTGACCATTTTGCAAGGTATGCAGCATATGTCAAACCACTGTGCTATACACCTGAAACCAACATAGTATTGTATATCAACTATACCTTGATAAATAAAAGAGAGATGAACATGCGATCTCAAAAGCAGTATTAATATATCCTTAAAAATATTTCATCAGCATCTGTCACTGTTTTATATAGTTCTCTGTAAGTACTAGAATATCTTACTACAGGTGTAGAATTTGACTATTTTTTTTGGACAGTTGAACACTGCATTTTCACAGCAAGTTGACATCGAATTCTTCAACTCAGATCTGTGTTTTGTAATGTGATACATGGGGAACATTTACTGTTCAATCGCCCTCAGAAATTTCACTTCCATTTGGATAGTAAGCCGTAATGTAAAAATATCTTTAAGGCCTGACATCAGTTCAAGAGTCCTTGTGAAACAGGATTTTCAACTTTCTGGCTGAGATAGGGAACAGCATATTCCATGCAGGTAAGCAGGTGAAACAGATGGTTAGGAAAGTGACTCCTTACCTGAATCTCTAAAACAGAGACATTAAAATCCATGTTGTGAATTTGGGAGTTTTTAGAATAATCAAAAAAGGGATGAGTTATGGATAAAAGAGAAGGCACGAATCAATGATGAGTCATTATCAAACCTGAACTGAGTATTACCTTCTCCAATTGCACATACATGACCCACAACTTCCTCTGTCCTTCCTGGAAAATCACCACTGCCTTCTTCCACCCTAGACAATGTGCAAACTTCTTCGCTTTGACTCAGGTCAGAAAGGAAAAACAAAGTGCTCTTTAGAGACCTACGTCTCTCTCATCACTCATATTCACTTTGTCTCATCTACAATGTAATCATAGGCACCATCATTCATACCCTTATCTCTCTTTAGGATGATACAACCATGTATATCATCATACCAAATTTCTAGGTTTAACCTTCTTCAGAAAATTCACAGTGCCATTTCCAAAGTCTTATTTCTTAAATGCATCTTTGTGTATGGTATTGAATTGTTTAAACTGTGCCATTGATATTCTGGAATCTAGTACAACTTCTAAGCCGCTATTCATAGTGTATATATTATGTCATGATTTTATATAATAGTCGAAGACCTACTTTTGCTTCTGCATACCTGCCTTGGTTTCTAATTTCCACTTACTCCATGTTATTCTCTGAGTTTCCCATATCTTTAAAATTATGGATAACCTGTGCTAGGTCCAGAATCTTAAATTATGTTTTAGTTTTAAGAAACAGAAAATAGTCTAGCTGTCTTCAGAGCCATAGTACAGGGAAACCAGCATTCACACAATCATTGGGAGTGCGGAGAAAGCTTTGGGCCATGTCTTCATCAGTGTCCCTCTATCTCTCTCTCTAATGCATGGCTCTATCCACTTGAAGCAGTCATATGTTATCTTTTAGGAATCATCTCAAGCATCAGCCACTCTCTGAAGCTTGCTCTGAGTTCCATAGGTCCCCTTGGACACACTTTCTCAGTTCCTATTGTAGTTTGTATATATATTCATTATAATTTTCATATCAAATTATTGTAATCCCCTTATTTTTGTTTCTGTGTTTGAAATATAGCCCCCTTAAACTTGAGACTTTATGGAGGCACATTCCATTTTTTCCAACCATATACATAAATATCTATGACCAGGATGAGTGTCTGAGAGAGAGAGAGAGAGAACACAAGCTGGGGAGACTGGAAAGAGAGAGAGACAGAGGGAGAGAATCTTAAGCAGGCTCCATTTAGTGTGGAGGTTGATGCAGGTTTCAATCCCACAACCCTGGGATCATGACCTAAACAGAAATCAAGAGTTGGACCCTCAACCAACTGAGTCACCCAGTCACCCCCCATATTATATTTCAAAACAACCAAATTATATAAGCAACAAAATTGTAAGTTAATTTTAGAAGGAAAACAAATGAATTGTTGGTATCTAAAATATTTGTGATCTCTTTTTGGTCCTATCCTGGAGGTGATATTGAGAAAACAATAGCCAAGTATAATACGTATAAGTTAATATATATTTATGGAGTGTTTGTGATAAAATGCATTGGGAAATTGAAGAGGAAGTTGAGAATACAAAATTAAGGTGAGTGTTTTATGTTCACTCTTTAGGTTTAAATACTAGTGATTTTGTTTGCTTCTTACTATGGGCTATATATTTAAATATAATGAACACTAGGAAATATGTTCATTCTTAAAGACTGTCTCAAGAGGGGATAATTTCCTAAGAGCTTTAGCCATAGGGAGTTTTCAAACATAAAATGTTATCAATTTTGAGTTTCATTTTAGAGACTTAATTTGTTTTAAAGGAAGTAAAATTATGTTTTCTATGAACAATTTTATCAACTTTATCTTCATAACTTAGGAGACTTATTTTGGGGGAAAGAAGAAAAAGAAAGAGCTGGCTCACACATTTTTCTCTCTAAGATCTAAAAGCTCTAATTTAGGATAATAATCTCTCTTTATGGGAATTGCAAAGAAAATGGGGACAATGCAACTCCAAAGAAGTATTATTAAAATGTCAGCCTCAAAAAAGTCACATATTTTAAAGCATTCAGTTTCCTTGTCTCAGCATTACTTCCTCCAATCTATCTTACTAATAAAAGTGTCTTTTTGCTACTTATTTATGTCTTTATTCTGGAAGAAATATACATATCTGAAGTGTTCTTTTGTAGACTTACTATTTTAAATTTATTAAAAAATGGATGACAGATAGCTGACTTGCCAAAAATAATGACTGTGTTACTTTGGCAAAATATCTTTAAATTGTTAATAATTTTTTTCAAACTAAGAGTTTACAATGGAGAACTAAAAAGAATGTGACCAAAAAAATGTGCTCTTGGAGAGCCTAATATAGTCATGAGTCATAAATGTAAAAGTTAGACCATTATAATAAAATATTACAGAGGAAGTTATTACAGTTGTCATGTATATGCACTATAGCTATTATAGAATCAGGTTTGGGGAAAATTTGATGTGGTTGGGACAAGTTTGTTGAGAGAAAGAGCTCTCTTTCAGAATGGGTAACAGAAAACACATCTTCTAAACAATCACATTTTTAAAAAGGATAAAAAGATATAGATAGCCACATTTGAGATGTAAGAGTCACAGTGCAGGGGTTTCATGAATAAGATTGGTTTGAATTAATCAGGTAAAGATCAGATAGATGCTTGTTCAGATGAGAATGTCAATATATATTGCATAGGAATTTGGCTTCATATTTTAATTAATATTTACCATGAACACATCTAGTTTTATATCAGGATATATTTATCTTATTAGTATAATGGGTAAAATGTTAGAAATAATACTTAACAAAGAATCTTATGAGAAAAAATCTTGAATGAAAGGAAATATTTTCAAGCGTTTCATAATTTTAGATGAAACATTTTGACTTAATGAAGAAAAAATATTATCTTCTTACAACTCATAAAACATATCTATTAGTTATTTGGCTATGGCTAAATATGATAACAAATGAATAAAGTAAATCCAGTTAAAAGAAAACAGTCAACTTGAGCTTTGTTAAATCCTAAAGTAAATATAAAGTTAGTATCTATTTGTCCCTTTTAAACATCTTTGCATACTTTTTGTTGTGCCATTCAAAAAATTCAATGTAGTGTCTGAAACTAATGTCTTACCTCGCATCTTATTATTGATGTTTTAAAAATGTTTTTCTATCCCAGTGAGTTGAAGAATAAGCTATCTAAATTATCTTTTGCATTATAAATCTGCAGTGATTAGTGTGTTTCAGGAAGGAAGGATTATAGATTATATACAATGTTATATGACCACAAAAAATGTCTCAGAGCTACTGCATTCAGAAGAAAGTTAATATTTTAGATTCTCAAGAAATCTTAGATTATGTACATTAACAAAATGAATCCATGATTTATATTATGTGATGTGCTATGTTATGCTACAATTGCTTGCACTCATAAACATATGAAAATGTGTTTTGACAAATGAATTAGGAATTACTTTACATTACAAGAATTTTTTAAAGTTTGTTTACTTATTTGAGGGCAGAGCAGAGAGAGAGGGAGAGAATCCCAAGCAGGCTTCCTGCTGTCAATGCTGAACCCACCATGGGGCTCAGTCTCACAAACCATGAGGTCATGATGTAAGCCAAATCCAAGAGTTGGACTCAGCCCACGGAGCTACCCAAGTGCCCCTATTAGAAGGCTTTCTTAATGACATAAGAAAAAGCATAGTTTTAGTTATTTAAGAGATACCCCCTTTACTAGTATATATGATTTTGTGATACTTCCATTAGCAGGGCATTCATTCATAAAACTATTTATTTGAAAGATAGAGGTTTCTTGAAATGTTAAGATTTTTTCAACTTCAGTTGTCAAAGAGCTTCATGGAGGTAACTCAGAGATAACTGCGTAAAACTTTTAACTTCATCCTTTGAGACAGCAACCACTGAAAGTCTTCCAGTGGAAGTAAATTTAAATAAGTACATATTGGAATAGATTAACCACTCCAACCAAACAGAATGGATTACATATTAAATTTCACGTCCAACAAATAATTCACTCACTGTTTGTTAAATAGGTAGCTTTTTTTAGTTTTTTTATTAATTTCCTTTTATAGAACTTATTAAATAACCTCAAGGTAAGTCTGAATTAACTATTTTTAAATCGCTTACTGTTTGTTTTTAATTTGAACAAGAAGAAAATGAACATAATAATAACTCAAGAGGTATAAAAGAACATATATTAAGAAGGAAATCTTTTTCATCTATTTTACTCATTTTACCCAATTTCCCCCAGTGAATGAAATCAGTACTATCATTTATGTTATTTTCAACGATATGTACTTTGTGTATAAATCTATTTTGAGGTTTTTGTTGTTGTCTTATATAACAGTGGACTACAAATGCCACTATTGTGCACTTTAAATGATTTTTGGAAATCATTTATAACAATTCATATAGAAAGGCTTTATTTTAAAATATTGATTATTGAATATTTGACTATCATTGTACAGATATAATATCTGATCTAATAGGTGATTTTGGCCCACTGACTAGTATGTTTTTAATTCTGTCATCTACTTTTAGTTCTTTTTTTTATTTTTTATGGAGGCATAATTTAAGTATAGCAAAAACTCTCTGTGAATTTCCACAGATGTATATTATTATTTATATTTCTAAATATATTCTACACAATATATTCTATATTTTCTCCTGTGTGTGTGTGTGTGTTTGTGTGTGCGCGCACGTGCCTGTGTATATCTTTAATGACTAGTGATGTTAGATTTTTAGTATAATGGTTAATGCTCTTCCAGTTACTGTTGCTTCATGGTGAATTACTACAATCTTAGTGGCATAAAACAACATTTTTATTATTCTCACAGATCCTGTGGGTAAGGACTTTGGATACAACGGCGTAGGAATGGCATCTTTTTCATAAAACGTCCCACCTGGAAACACCCAATGGTGGGACTGATTTGCCAACTGGGGCTGGAAGCATCCTGACATATCTACACACATCTGGTGGTTGATGTTGGCCATTTGCTGAGACCCCACCCAGAGCTGTAGACCAGATTATATAAGGCCTCTCCATATGGCCTACATCCCCCATAGCAGGGGGCTGTGTTTCACCTACATTTTCCTTAGACTTAAACAATTAAAAGGAATCATTGCTCACCAGCAGTCCTTTTGGTGTAGTTTTCTAATTAATTGTTTAGCATTTTAGCCCTTTAGGAGTTTTCTCAAGATGTACTCAGCTGAATTTAATCCCACTGGTCTCTCAATTCTACTTCCAAACCAAATGTTAGCTGGGAATTCACAATTCTCTTACAGTGCTCTTTTACGTGAAACCTTGCTAGTCATTGTCTGGCTGTTATAAGTATTAGATGTTTCTGTGGGAAAGTCAGTGACAGACTTATCGCTGATAAGATCTTTATTTAAATACCTAAAGGATTCTTTCTTCATCTCTCTTTTTCTTTTATGGGTGTTAATTATTCTGTATATACATTCCCCCTAGAATATGATTTCCCATTTCAAACTATAGATTAAAGTATTTATTTATTCCTAGAAAGGTTTCTCAAATTGTATTTTATTCCATTTGGCTGGATTTTTATTTTACAAAAACAAAAGGTATGCATATTTTGGCTCTTTTATCAGTTTCTGTATCTATAGATTTTTTTTTCTTACCTTCTTCTTTCATTTCCATTTTGTTTTGTTGACTTCCCTTTATCTTGATCTCTGTGTCTCTTATTACTTCTTATCAATGTCTATGTATGTTATACATTACCAGTGTGGACTTTGCTGGGAGCCACATCACCTTGTTGGATGACACAGTCACAGTGAGGGAATGGCAGACATTTGCACAGCTCCTGCCCTGAGAGACGAAACTGGTATCTCCTTCTACTACTACTTCTCATGAGAAAACAAGCTCATTGTCATTAATTAGGCCTTACAGTGTTCCAAATCAGACCAATATTCCCCATACAGTTACCCCATAAAAAAACAATTCCTTCTCCTGCATCAGAGATTTTAGATCAAAGCGCTGCAGATGTTTGCCAAAACGCTCTTCTAACGAGCCTTGCAGACCTAAGACATAAGGGAAGCTAAGAACACAAGAGTTACAATTAACTTTGGCCCAGAGAAGAAGAGTCTAACTTAGAGATAGGAAACCGATAAGGACCGGGCATAAGTTGCTACATATAGCTTTGCTAATTGGAGCCTCAAATACCCTCCATTGTACTGACTTCAGTTCTGAGGATGGATAGAAATATAGAACCACAGGTGCAAGGCCAACATCAAAGAAAGGGCTTTCTCTAGCAACTTGTTAACAAACATTCTTTCTCTTGTGGTTAATGAGCTAGATAAAATAACTCCTAGCCTTTCTATATACAATTTAACCTATGTTTTAGTTTTAGTGTTACTAACTTAAATAATATGTTTATTATCCTGTTTGTTTGTTTGTTTTTTACTAAAAACATCCTGTTATTCTCTTGGTTATAAAATTTACCTAACCTTACTGTAAGTGCATTACATGCCTTGGTTATAACTTGTTAATTAAAAGCAAAGTCATAATTATTGGCCAAAAACCAACCTGTACAAAATAAGATAGGCTTATTACTTTCTTAATCTTGGGCACTGATGCCAAGAATAAATTGGGATGGTTCTACAAAAATACTTCTGTAAAATTTGTTTATATACACTTTTGATGATTAAAGCACCTTATCACTAAGAATTAGAAACTGTAAGCAATTTCTATTTTCTAATGTCATGGTATTGCTTGACCAATAAAAAAAGACACAAAAGCAGACTGAGCAGAGATGCCTGCCTGGTGATCAAGAAACTTGTGGTTCTCTCATCACTCTCTCGTGCTGACACTGTCCATCCTTTCAGGACCCCGGGACCTGCTGGAGCTGGACTCTGGAAGGATTTCATTTCTAAATGAATTTATTTTTATTTATTTTTTAAAAGTTTATTTATTTTGAGAGAGAGAGTGAGAGAGAGAGAGAGAGAGAGAGAGAGAGAGAGAGAGAGAGAGAACGCAAGCAGGGGAGGGGCAGAGAGAGAGCATCACAAGCAGGCTCTTAAATGTCAGGGCTTAACCTGAGCTGGAACTCAGTCTCTCTGTGAGATCATGACTTGAGTCAAAATGAAGTCACTTAACCAACTGAGCCACCCTCAATTTATTTTTCAATTGTACTAATTTTTATTTTCTTTCTACTATCTTGCTTTATAGTTCCCAATTTCTTAAATTTCTGCTTTAAAGAGGTGGCTTTTCACCTGGATTTCTGTGTAAACGCCTATTTATTTCCCATGATAGTAATTATTCCTTGGAGAATTATCTTTTCATTGATGCTACACTGTTTCTTTTTAATTATTATTATTTTTGAAGAAGGTAATTGCTACCTAGAGCAGCTGTTTAGGGGAGCTCCTGTTGGGGTAGGCCTGGGCCAATTTCCATACTTTAGAAACTTTCTTTCTTATGATATAAAGCTTCATGGATGATTGTTTGATTGATTGATTTTTAAGTCATTGTTTTTTCTCATCTTATAGATTTCTAACTACAAAGAATTCCTTAACAAGCAACATTTTTTTCATTCTGTATCATCAAGAATTTTTCCTGGAATTAGGAATGTATCTGTGATTGTCTATTCCATTCAGCCTCCCCTGCTCTTCTTGATGACAAATTAGATCCAGCAATTTTCCAACACAAATCTACACACATTGTTTCTGCTTTTCCTAAAAAGATGGACTCTTTGCTTGGAAAACTTATGTGTAGTTTCCTTGTCTGAGATCAGGAAAGGAGTGCTCTCTTAGTTCCTGCCTGCCTCTCTAATTACAATAGTTCTTCCTTATGTATTGGCATTCGAGTATACAGATATCTTTCAGCATTATATGTGAAAAATTTATCTTTAATTTCATGTTCTTAATTTTTGATTATCTATAAAAAAGAGGGAAGCATCATTTTGTTGCCTTTTTATAATTTTTTTGTTGCAAACCTTGTCATTTTATGCCTCTACCTCTTAGTATTTTTTTTCTGCATCAATAGCCAAATGATTGTGATTTTTGTTACAAACCTAGTCCTTTTATGACTCCACCACTTAACATCACTTCCAATGACAAGTCTTTCTTGACTCTTTTTCCTGAACTTTTCACCACTGACAGAATTAATCACCACATCTTCAAACACCTTGTAAGTCCTTAAAGTTTATGACTATCATAGTATGTATACATAATTTTACATGGCTATCTTCCTTGTTAATTCCCTGATAATGAAGAAACTGATTCATCATTTCATCCTCTGATTAAAGCATTGTACCTAATATATAATGCATACCTAATAAGTACTTCTTGAATTGTTGATATATGATGTCTAATTACCTAGTTGATACATAAAAACACTAATTATATTTGTTCTTCTTTGGAAATGGCCTATGTTTAATTATATTAAATTGATGATGATTTTTGACTGATGGTTTTCATTTTTATCTCCATTTTAAGTGAGAAATCATTACAGATTATTCAGATATGAAAAATGGCCAGGTCTCTAACTGCATAACTATCAGCTATTTTTGTTTGCTTCATTATACAGTTAGTTGATCCAGTCTTGTCATGAAGGGTTCTTATCACTGTTGTGTTATTCAATAAATATCAAGTGTTTAATAGAAATTTAGTTCTATTTTCATTTCCTTCTGAGGAATACAAAAACTACTTTCAATGTACACTCTGGTCTCAAAAAGACAACATATGGTAAGAGATGAGGCTTATACTCTCTTAAATTTTTTTTCAAATGTAAGAAATATAATTTAACAAAAAAATTACAAATTGTCTACCATGCAAACATTTTTCTATAATCACAGCTAATGTTTTATATTATTCTCCCTTGTATATTTTTCCTTCTGTAATAATGTAGGAAAGGATAACAGAGTTGGTTGTAAAAAAAAAAGTTTTGGAGTCAATAAAAATAGTTTGCTTGAGAAGAGTAATTTATCTATTTAAACCTCATTATTCACATCCTCAAGATGGGTTGAAAATATGACTACTATATAAAGCAATTAGCATAATATCTCAGTCATAAAAACACCCTGAAATACTTGTTTGCAGGCCCTATGGTGGCTCAGTTGGCTGAGCATCCAACTTCAGTTCAGGTTGTGATCTCTCAGTGAGTTTGAGCCCCACATGGGGCTTGATGCCATCAGTGCAAAGCCCCCTCTTCGGATCTTCTGTCCCTTCCTCTCTTTGACCCTCCCCATTTGTGCACTCTCAAAAATAAACATTTAAAAAACAATATAAAATAATAAAATAATAATACAATATTTGTATCTTTCTTTGGTGTAGACTACAGTCCAGAGTTTTTAGGTACTATAATTAATTTAATCATTCTCCTTGATAGACATTTTGTATTTTTCTAGTTGTGGTTTCCTTGGCTTTTTGTTTTAATTAACAATTAAAGTTACAATTACACAATTACAAGTAATGCTAGTGTGAGCATTCTTGAATATCTTTATACAGCTATCTTTAAACCCCTGCAAACAGAGTTTTACAACAAAATTCCAGAAGATGAATGACTGAATCTTGGTTTTGGGGGGGGTTTTTTTGTTTGTTTGTTTTTTTGCCTTCTCAGCCCTATATAACTGCTGAACGTTTATCATTCACACAGCCATTCCACAAATACTCCAAGGGAAAGTAGTTCCAAATAAAGGTCTTCTCAGTTCATGCTTCCTTTTTCTTCAATCTTATTCACATAAGTCTTTGTTTTCTTGGTAGTTTTCCAATGCATACAATTTTTTTTAAATTCCTTTCCCATTTCTTATCTGGAGATTTAATTTGCAACAAGTTTTTCACCATTATCATCAATAAAACAAATTATTTCTTGACAGGGGAAAAATTCTAGTTTGGCTATTATTTTAACACAGTATTCTAGAAAGTTAATTTCATTATTTTTGGATGGCATTGTTATCATTTGGAGATCGGCTGTTAATTTAATATTCACTTTTTTGGTAGGTAAATCTATCTTGTCACCTTCTACTTTTAAAATTGCTTTATTTTTCTTTTGAAATATCTATTTGGTATGTCTAGTTATGAAGTTTTCAAAAAGAATAATTCCAATTTAATATATTGTGCTTCTTAACAATTTTGTCATATTTCTGTATTAGAAAATTCTCAGCCACATGTTCTCAAATTTGCCTTTTCTCAATTCTCTCAAGTTTTTTTATTCTAAAGCTATAATTAGACATATGCTCATTCTAGATACTATATATCTTAAATTATCTTTCATATTTGTAACTTATTTTCTCGTTTTGCTTATATTTAAAAAAGTCTCAGCTAGATAATTCAGTTATTCAACTCACTGTTCATTTTTTCTTTGTTGTTAAACTCATTAACTTTGTATTTTGTCCAATAAACATGTTTCATTTTCAAAAATTTATTAGATTGATTTTAAGATCTCCCTATTATTAATGAAAAGCTCTGATAGCATGTTCATGCTTATGAATTCATCTTGTATTTCCTTTTTTTGCAAACATAGTTATCCTATATGCTTCCATTTTCAATTCTGATATTTGCATAACATGCAGTTCTAAAGTGGTTGTTATTAGCTCTGATAAAACTACATGATGTATTTTCTTGAATAGTTGTGGCCTTTGATTGTCAATGCATATGTATTTATGGGTTTTGTGACTGCTGCTGCCTGATTTTGGGGACTCTATCAACCTTGGGCCACTTTAGATCCCTTTAAAATCATGGCTTAATGAAGGCATACAAGTTTTAGTCCTCCTACTCTGTTGAATGTCCAAAGTTTACAATCTCTGCCAAAGAGTTGTTATATATATTTGCTGTAAAGAAGATCCTATCCTACTGGCTCTATCATTAGTCCCAATTCTGGGTTTTGATTATTTTATTATTTTTATCGTTGTTGTTCTTTTGGTTTTTTGCTGTTAGATGTGCACAGGGAGGGGAAAGGAGTTAGTTAGTGGTCTTTAAAGATTTTCTTTATGTCCCTAAGTGCCCATAAATACATTCAAAAATGTTTAAATCCAGGTCTGGTTGTTTTGCAGTGTGAGAATACTCCAGGTAATCTAGTCCATCATGATCCTGAAAGCATGTGATGAATGAATTGTACTCAAATACCTTTATCTTAGTCCATTTAGGACGCTCTGACAAAATATCCTGGACTGGATGGCTTATAAACAATAAAAACTTTATTTCTAATAGCTTTGGAGGCTGGAAATCTGTGACTAGGTTTCCAATATGTTTATGTGAAAGACTTCTGTTAGGTTGCAGATTCTCCTTGTTATCTTCACATGGCAAAAAGGATGAGATGTTCAGCCTTCTCATATAAGGGCATGAATCTCATTCATGAGAGTGCTGACCTTATGACCTAATCACCCCCCAAAGACCCTACCTACTAATATCAGATTGGGCATTAAGATTTCAATATATAGATTTTAGATGGACATAAACATTCAGACTTCAGCATCATATCTACAAAAATTCCAATCCCATATTCAGAAATAACTGTGCTATTTTATCTATATTCATTGGATGCTTTCCTATTCCTCCAGTCTCCATAGCTTATGTTTGTTTGTTTTTTGGCCTCACTTCATTTTCTATGTCAAAACTAAGTAAACAATAATTTTATTCATTCTCTTAGGATTGCACTAGATTTCAAACCTTCATAGATGGTCTTATATTGTCTCATCCCTAAATCAATCCAGTCATTTATTTTCTTCTACTCTTACAAGACCTTATAAGCATATAGTTTTTAAACATGTTTATCTCCCTACTAAAACAGGAGTTTCTCAAATCATGGTACCTCTTTTGTGGTTATTTATTTTAGTGCCTGACTAATTGTAAATATTCAATAAATGCTTTCTTAATGAAAAAGAACTATTATGTGTTAGGTCTAAAAGACCTCACATAAAAGAACAAAATTAAATTTTGAGATTAATATTTTGTTTGTGTATTTCTCACCATTAAAATATATCTTTCTTTTTAAAGGAAGAAATTGTATTTTTATATTAACTCCATCATTTATCACATCAATAAGTGTAAGTTAAATAAGTCCTGAAATGTTATACATGAACGGTAATAAATCTTGGGGAAATTACTGAAAAAGAAAACCCAGTTCCCAAGGGGTATATGTTTGTGTGTATGTGAAATATGGTAGACAAGAAAGTAGATGGGAAGGGTAGAGTATATAAGAAAGATAAGAAGGTACATAAGAGTAGATAAACAATTTCCAGGACCTTTGAAATAGCAAAGGAATGGAAGACAGAGCAGAGAAGGAATAGGAGTTGTGAAGACTGGCAGTGAGACCCGGTGACTGAAAGAAGAAGCAGCACATTGGCCTGACAATATGTAAACAATGTCAAATGTCCTACCAAAAAGTTTTTTCTAAGTGAAATTAACAAACAAACATGTTTCAGAAAGGTGCTAAAGGGAATGACATCCTGTAAGATTCAATGTTGAGAGTGATGAATAAGTAGACTGTCGGTGACAGCAAAAAGTGAAAACAAAGTTAAATAGGTTGTGGGGAAATGGGTTTTCCCAAATGTAAGCTATTTCTAAGTATTTCAATCCTCTCAGTGTTTTGAACTATGGTTAAAGTCATGTTCAATTTAGGTTCTAAATGGCAATTATTCCAAGTTCTTCTGTGAGAGACTCCAAGACCTAACTCATGGAGAGGGGGGGGATTTATTAAGTGTTCAGCAAGTATTATTGCCCCAACGATATCTCACATGCATACAAGTCTACATTGCTTATTTTATCCAAGAAGAAATTTAATTTTAGCTAAGAAATGAAGGGTCGGAGTCACAGAGAATTTATATTATTTTTCAAGAAGAGTTCATTTTATTTCTCAAACCATCAATAAAATCAGGATTAGACTTTATGCCCTGCTTCTCTCAAATGTATGGAGACTGTTGACTTTTGCGATAGTAAAAACATTTTCTTTGATAGTGCAATAAAATTAGATGTACTCAAAGACTTGAGCAAGCAATGAATGTCTTAAGTAGAAAAATACAATTTTTAGAACACTAGCA
Organism: Suricata suricatta; assembly: GCF_006229205.1. Taxonomy (NCBI): domain Eukaryota; kingdom Metazoa; phylum Chordata; class Mammalia; order Carnivora; family Herpestidae; genus Suricata; species Suricata suricatta. The sequence continues at coordinate 42,619,434 of NC_043709.1, read as the reverse complement.
TTAAGATTAGAAAAGAGTTCTGCTCTCAAAAAGGTCTATCTGTCAGCAAATCTATTTAAATAACACAATATTAGTAGCATCTGAATAGAAATATGTGTCATGTCTGAGCTGTAATATAACCTGTGTGGGAGAAGAGATTAAATGTGGGATTTTTAAATACCTTTCCTTTTTTTAAAAAAAGAGGAAAGAATAACAGGCATCTGATATGCTTTCTTAAAATTAGAGCCATGTGGGTAGTCTAACATCTGCCTCCTGCTGCTCCTGTCCATAGTTGTTAAAACTATCCTAATCAATTTGGCATTAATCTTACACTTCATTATAGGGATATGTATATCCATAGTATAGTAGTGTAAAATTACATTTAATATTTGTATATTATATTGTATATTGTATATTATATACAATATATAACAAGTACATATATGTGTGTGTGTATATATATATATATATATATATATATATATATATATATATACTTATTAGGTGATACTAGTCCTGTTTTATGTCCCCGCCTCTGAAGAGATACTTGTATAGAACAAAATCCAATCTCCACTCAGGTTCATTCTGATAACCTTTATGCAAGGCATTATTGGGGGATCATACTAGAGATCACTATATCAAGACCCTTCCTGAGTAATGGGAAAAAAAATAAAACTGTGTATTTACCTAAGATCACTGTTTTATTCACTTTATGTCTAATTCAAATGTTTATTGATCTAGTCAATCTACAAGTCAAGATAGATGATAGTTTATCTAAAATGCTTATGGGGCACCTGGGTAGCTCAGTCAGTTGGGCGTTCGACTTCAACTCAGGTCATGATCTCACAGTTCATGAGTTCCAATCCCACATTTGGATCCGTGTTAAGGGCTCTGAGCCTGGAGCCTGCTTCGGATTCTGAGTCTCCCTCTCTCTCTGCCCCTTTCTCACTCATACTCTGTCTCTCTCAAAAATAAGCAAACATTAAAAAAATAATAAGTAATTAAAATGTTTATAAACCCAAATACTTTTCATTTGTGTAATTACTAATTGTCTCTGGACATCTTTGTTCTTTCTGGTGTGCAGGCATGAAGCTTACATGCATCCATGCTGGAGTCTCAGAAACTTGATACCTGAGCAGTTTTATACAACTGGGTCTATCAATTTAGATGCTTTCACAGAATAATGGAAACTGGACTTGATTGTCTCTTTCAGGTCTATACCATAAGGACAAAAATTTTTGGCTATTTCATGTTAACACATAAGCTTTTATTTACTTGCTTTCAGCATAAAATGTGTCTGCCTTTGGAAATAGATGAATAAGGAACTTGTGCAGAGTTTTCAACATGGGTATTAAAAAAAACAAAACATAACTCATGTTCCTTCTGCCTGCTGAAAGAGGACCAAGATTTTAGGAAGCCCCAGCTATATATTTCCTCAGTTAAAAGAAAAAAATGAGAATATGTCTGCCGGAGCCACATTTTTACACATCTCTCTGAGTCCATTTGATGACTGCTGTTTTTCTCAATACTTCCCCTTTTCTTAAAACAAAGTTTAAAATAAGAATGTAGTGATGATTAAATGGAGATAATGCCATCTTATTTAACTGTTTACTAAAGAGCTAGTTTAATCAAAATTATTATACATTTAATGGCAATCTGAATATTGGTGACAGTAAATATAAGCAGAAATTTCATGTTATTTTCTGAAGGAATTAGTATTTTTATATACAAAAGATGTTATACAAGGGAAAATATATTTTAGAACTACTATATTAATCTCCAAACATATAAATAAAAACTAACTAGCCACTTAACTGCTACTGTTCTTTTCTTTTGGCACAATTTAGCAATTACTGAATTCACCCTCCACTTCGTTCTTTAAAGAGCATGTCTATAAAGTTAATGAACCTTCTACTCCCTGTTGAACATACAGATTTCACAGAAGCAGGGAAAATAATCATCATTCCAATTAACACAGGCATTTGTATATCTATACCTTTAATTTAACTAGCTCTATATTCATATTAAATCTGTTCATTTTTGAAAGAACATAGTCATTTTTAAAAGTATATAGATAGCTTTGGTGAACAAAGTCCCACACTTTCTGCTTTCTAATCAATTAATAAGACTAAGAATATGGACAAGACACTCCTACACATACACAGGCCTGTAAGTGCTTTTCATTTCTACAATGGAAATACTATGTATGTGCTTAACTTCTAACATCATCTCTTGTTTGGCATCCATGTTTTTGTCGTTGTCGTTGTTGTTGTTGTTGTTGTTGTTAATTACAGAAGCACCCTGATTTCACTTATGGAACTCCCCACATAGGCCAATGAGAGGATATATCCCTAGATTTTGAATCTTGACTGATCGCCATGGACTATGAGCACTTTCTCACTTTGTCTAGTGTACCGTGCAAATAGTTTCTTTATAAACCTGCTGTGAGATGACTGAGAGATAGTGATCATAGTGTCTTTACTTCTTTTGTATAGTACTTCTTAATTTGTTTATTTATTTATCTCTCAAGTAGGATCTGGATATTATGCTCCTAATTATATGGCTATAAAGCTGGAATCTTTATGGATTTCTGACATTGCAAGAAACAAGGAAGATGAGATATTAACTTTGCTTTGACATTTAAAAAATTAATCATTAATGGCTTTGACTTGAATTATTATATAAAGAATAAGAGCAAAATTCTTTATTTCATGAAACAAAACTGCTTCCTTGCCAATTCCTGCAAATGGGATAAAAAAGTTCATTAAAAAAAGTTAGTCTTTTGGTTCTAATTGTTCTTGTTAAGAAACTGTGAACAAAAACATAATTAACATTTCCACAGTTGAATCATCAAAGGGAAGAGCAAGTCATAGATTTGATAATTTGCTTCCTATTTTTATGAGAGACACAATGATGTAATTCTTCCTCAATCCAAATGGATATTTAAATATATATGTAATATATATATTTACAGAGAGAGAGAGAGAGAATGAACAGAAGAGAGAGAGAATCCCAAGCAGTATCCATGCTCCCCACAGAGCCTGACTTGGGGCTTGATCTCATGACTTTGGGATCATGACCTGAGCCAAAAATCAAGAGTCAGAAGCTCAATAGACTAAGCCACTGAAGAGCGCCTATTATACAATTTTTTAAAAAGAATGTAATACGGAGACTGGGACAGCAATTCATCTTACTCTAAGTCCAATCTCACTATATGTCGGTAATAAATAATCTCATCTTTAATTAATATTTTTCAGTTATCGCAGACTAGGCAATCAATTGATATTTATCTTCTGGTCCAGTTTCAGTCCTTAGCAACCTGAATTTTTCCCATCCAAGTACTAACCAGGCCTGACCCTGCTTAGCTTCTGAGATCAACGAGATAGGGTGCGTTCAGGGTGGTATGGCCGTAGACGGCAACTTGAATTTTTCAAGCTATCCATTTTATGCCCTATTCATCATGTAAAGCAAGATAAAGTTTTGATGTAAGATTGTTGGTAAAATTGCCCATATTCCAGGAGAGAACTGCAAATAATATAAAGCTTTGTACCATTGAACATATTTGAGAAGCTGTATACTTTTCAATGTATCATATGTAACAAATAATGATGTAATTTAGAGAGCAAAAGAACTATAAAACATTGCCTAATCATACTCTATAGGTAAAGTGGAAAGACCCTCTACAAAACTTTAAACCATACTTTGGTATCTAATTAATGAGACCTGTCTAACATATAATATCCACATTTGCTGATGCTAGAGTTTTTTGTTAAATTGCTTATAAGTAACACGATAGCATTTGGTCTGTATTAGGTTTGTTGTCATATGTCATATAAACAGTTGTGCAAATCTTTGAACCATAACTAGTTCTCTACAGAACTTGATGTACCAACAAATCAAGGCAGATTTTTTTTTCAATGTGAAAACAAGTTCTGAGAAAGCAATTTGGGCAAATAAAATCTCTGGACAAATCCTCCAAAGCATTTCCAATTACTTGGTATGTCATTGATGGATTTTTATTTTGCTCTTGAAATTAGTAACATACACAATTTGAACCAACAAATATCCCACTCTGTATTCTGAATGTGTCAGCCATTAAACTGAAGCATATTTATGTCACCACTTGATGAATTGAAGAATAAACAATTAATCACAGATATTCCTTTCCTTCTAAACCTTGATGAATGCTCTTGTATACATGATGTCATTGATGGATATTTATTCCACTTCTGTAGATAGTGATGCATAAAAGTTTAAGTGCAGATACATGCCTCTTCCACTCTTAGTGCATAAAAATGTAATTGCCACACATTGCTGAGAGATAATGGACGCATCACTTAGGGCCCAAGTTACTTTGTGTTAGTTTCTTTTTCAGGAAGATTCATTAGCCCAAGTAACTTTTTTTTTTTTTTT
>NC_043709.1:42600499-42614942 GCF_006229205.1 Suricata suricatta | reverse complement strand
CTTTATAACCTAGATAATTTATTATCAGCTGATGATATAAAGTTAGTGCATATTTTCACACTCAGTATGTAAGTTCTCTTAAATTTGGGATCACCATTTTGAAATATGGAAGGAGAACTGGAAAGATGAGATGACTGCTTTCAAAGAGACAGAGCCATAAATACCAACTAGCTGACATTTTTCCTTCTTCCCTTTCCTGTCATCAAATATTTACTAGGCTAACTTTTCCAGGATTGAATTAGCCATAGGAATAGAAAAAATAAAAAAATGGATGCTTCAAAAAAATAAAAACTTGATTATTTAATAATGCAGACATGAAAGCCATAATGTTAGTAATTTCTGATACAGCTCTATATTAGGGAGGAAGTGGTTGACTCTAAAGGAGGGAGTGATTGACTCTTTGGAGATATATTGACTGAATTGGATCTTGAACATTAAGTTATGGCTTACTGGGGAAATAAAGAACCAAGAAGAATTCTAGGAATGACAGCTTTTCTGTTTAGGATCATGAAAGCGTGAGATCATATGGCACATTGAGTAAAAGGCCAATTTTGGATGGCTAAAGAATATAGTGAGAAGAGGATGGGTATTGCAGGAAACTAAGATAAAAAACAGGCAGATTCTAGAACCTGTAAGAGGATTATGTATCTTGCAGAGGAGTGTGGATTTTATTCTGTGTTGATATGAGCTTATCAAGTGGATTTAGGGAGATGACTGGTATGGATAAATTTGTCACTTAGAGAGAAGACTCTAGCAGATGATTAATTGGTAGTGGATGGTATTAGGGGATGTGAATCTACTTAAAATCTATAACCCCAGTTAGAGTTGATCACACTCAGGTTTAGAGCACTGCAATGGAGAAGAGTAAAGAGATCCAATATATAGAAGCAGTGTTGGTAGGATTTATAGTTTTTGGAAGTTATGGGTAGAATGAGGTTTAAAAATTATCTCATATAGTTCCAAATATTTCTGGTGGTAATATTAAGCAAGATGGAAAGTATGAGAGGTGGAGCTGGTTTTGGAGGATGAAGGGCATACCGCAGGTAACACAGAATAACTATTCCTTAAGTAACACTTAGGTATACTTATGTTACATAATAATCACTAATATTTTTTCTTCTCAAAACTCTACTATTAGGTCAAATTTAGAATAAATTGAGTTATTTGATATCTGAAACAATTAGCCCTTTTAAAATATTTTTTTAAATGAACATATTCTACATTAATATTTGTCTGCCATGTATTTAGTAATTCCATAGAGTTCAAAATAGTGGATCAAAATCCCAAGTAAATATTGGGATAGATACAAATACAGAAATGTCTGTAGTTACTGAATGGACCTCACAAATATTAGGTTTGTGATGTCGTCATACTCCTCCTGAATTTTTCCTTCATACTCATTTCTTTCATAGTCATTCCATTTTCCAACATCATCAAATGTGTTTATATTAACAGTTCAGACATGGTTCATATTTGACTTTTGCTATATTAATTATATAACTTTAGGAATGTTTAGTCTTTAAATAATATTTATGTGCTATTTGATGTTTCCTTCATTTGCATGTAACATTAATCCATCTCTTTCATATGGGAATTAGTATTCATAACTAGATAAGTTAATAAAACATTTAAGAGAGAGTACTTCTTGGTTTTGATTGTTTCAGAATCACCTTTACTGCTTAACATAAATATTTATTGACCCCCTTCCCCAAAACTCAATATCCCTTTGTCCTCAGTTTTTTTTTTTTTTACTAGTCTTTCCTTTAGATATTCCTTTCCAATCATATTGACCTACTTGCTCTTCCTCATAACAGCTAGGCAAGACCTTGATTTAGTAATTTTACATTCTTCCCTAAAGTATCTTACAAGGCTTTCTTCAAATGTCACCTTCTCAGTAAAGCGTACCTGGTAACTGTTTAAATTCCTCCTGAATTTGTCTTGAGCACTGGGTATTATATGTAAGTGTGAATCACTAAATTCTACGCCTGAAACCAATATTGTGTGTTAACTAACTAGAATTTAAATAAAAATTTGGAACAACAATAAAAAACACCTTCTATTTCTTTTGATACATTTTTTCACAGTATTTTTTTAACTTACATCATCTCCTAAAATTATTTATTTATTATCCTTCTATAATATTTTAGAATCTACAAACTTTTATTTTCCCTCTTTGCTCTCTGATACCTCTCAAGTGCCCAGCTATTAGTAATAGTAATTGCTTCGTAAATAAATGAATTTATTCAATAAATATCTCTGCTGTTGGATGCCAAGAAACTTATAAACTCCACATGCAGTTATGTTGCTTCTTCACAAAATGCCAACCCCTGACCCAGAGAGGAGAATAATATGAATGGAAATAATAATACCCTTTAAACAGACAACAAAAATAGTTCTATCCAGAAAGACTTGTTGAACCTTCTTATTATATTAAACTATTTATTTTGTCTTGGGTAAAAAGGATTCATCCTTCAATAAACACAAATATGTTTGTTCTGATGCGATTTTACAGATAGAATAGATTACAGTTGAATTTTTCATAAAATTAGCAAAGCTGGTTTATGTTTGTATCTTAAGAAGATATGATTCAATGCTATGAAAAACAGATAGGGTGACTTACTTGCTATTTGTATAGTTATTCCTTGCTATTTATTCAGTTATTTCTCAGCCCTTATTACTATCTAAAATTTTATTGCAAACCATTAATGGAGCTCTATATTGTCCACAGTATTATAACTCTTGGGTCATCAGTGCAACTTGTGAAGACAGTTTCTTTTTACATATTTGCCTCCTATGGTACTGTTTGTGAGCTAATAGTAAGAGTTGGTCAAGAAGGACCACTAAGCAAGCAAATTAGTGTAATGAACACAACAATGGATACTTAGCCTTTGTGATGGCAAAATGACCAAACCTTGTTTACAAATCAGATTAGATACTGTGGATTTACTAAATCTAATAGATTTTGTTGTGGAGAATACAGATAAACTTGATAGTAGATGATAAATTGATCAACCAATTAATTGATTGTTAGATACTTTTTAAAAGAACCAGTGTTTTAGATATTTAGGTGTACATATAGTCACTGCCAGACCCTAAGCCTGACTTCAGTTTTCCAGATTCCCATTCAAAGCTCCTATTTTATTATCTTAGGTCATGTTGCCTTACTTGTCACTGTGTTACAAAACATCTAGGGAGAAAACTGAAACATTTGTTTGTTTTCATAAGTGGAAAAGATATTTATCTACTTTGATTAAATTATATTTAATTCTGCCTAAGGATTGGGAGATGAAAATGTTCTTTTATGGTATTTTCAAAATGATATTTGCAAATCGAAGAGTGTTAGGCAATGCATGGTATATGTCAATATTCATAGCTCAAACACTACAGCCTAACCCTCTTAACTAGGTATGCATAGCCTTAAATATTAAGAGCTTATGGAGAATGTAGTTGAGAAAGGGGGTGAATAGGTGTTCTCTAGACATAATTAGATGTGATGATATAGCTGGAAAGAGAAACAGGGGGTATTATATATGAAACACATCAATTCAGCATGCTATTTCATAATTGTAGTTTTTTAAAAACATACTTGACTCTAGGGCACTCTGAGCACAGCAGCTGATTTATTCCGTATTTCTTTAAGTCCTAGACCTCTAATCTTCTAAACTGGCACACATAGCGAAGAGAAGCAGCAGCTAAAAAATGATAAGGGGATAGTACTGTGTGTATTTCAGAATAGAACCAGGGCAGGATAGAATGCATAAATCCTCAAAACATGGATTTGTAAGAGCGTTGTGCAGTTCAAGAAAATTGTAGAGTGTCACGTTTTCTGTGCTCTCCATAATTTTTAGCCACATATACTTCTGGCACCCATTTTGTTTTCTCTTTAATTAAACTTTCAAGGGATGGAAAGGTAAAGTCACCACCCAAATAAAGGATTGTAAATGAAATAAAGATAAAGCTTTGTATGTCCTTTTATGCTTTATTTATGGTGAGAACTGAACTTGCAAATTTAGATGTTTTTGAAGAATGTGTGTCCATAAATGAAACTGATTCTAAATTATGAATCTTTATCTATATCTGGTAGGCAGAATAATGGCCTCTCAAGGATATCCACACTCTAGTTCCAAAACATAAAAATACGCTGTTTTACATGGAAAAGAGAAATCTGGATTGGGGCTGGAATTGAGTTTACTACTCAGCTCATCATAAAATAGGAGGATTATCCTGGATTATCTGCAGTGGCCCCAATGTAATCACAAGGGTTCCTAAATTAGAAGACTGAGGCAGAAACTGGGTCAGGATGACACCGTGCGGACTTGACCTGGCATTATTATATTTGGAAATGGAAGGAAGGGTATGTAAGAGGTCTCTAGAAGCTGGAAAATTCAAGCCAACAGATACTCTCTTTAAGCTTCCAGAAGTAATACAGCCCTACTTTCACCTTGGTCTTAGCTTGGTAAAATTTCTGACGTATAGGATTCTATGAATAAATCTGTATTGTGTTAAGCCATTAAGTTTGTGGTGATCTGTTATAGCAGTGATAGAAAACTATCATCATGTCTTCAGTAAATGTACCACCACTATCTGCACCTTCAAGGGTTAAATAACTTAAAACATTTTTTTGACCCTCTAAAATTTTATTTTGTTTCCCCTATTCTATAAGGAGAGGCAGATTTGGGTGCATATATTTCATGTAATAGTTTTACATATAACACAGGTAAAATAAAGCACCAAACAAATTCTTAAATCTACATTATATTCCACTCAAGAAACATTGACCAGTACAGCGATTTAGAAAATTATCGTCTTTAAAATAATATTTTGAGAAAGCTTTGATAACCTCCTTTTCCAGGGAAAAATATAATCAAAATAAAAACAAAAGCTAAAAATTTATTACATTGAAATTTTACCTTACAAAATGCAGACCCTTTTTTTATGAGCTTTTTGGTAATGACTTACTTCTTAGTTGGTAAATGTTTCTCTCAGAATTTGATTTGTGTGTAGGGAAATATACATTTCACATAAGTGCACAAAATTTCTCTTACTTTACTTAGACTGTTGTAAAAAGTTTTTGAAAATTTTTATTTTCACAATGAATCCTGGAGCCTATAGTTCCACAGGCTGGATTCCATATTTCTCCCTATACAGTGACAAATTTATAACATGCATTCAACAGTAAATTTTGCAGCCATGCTGCAATGGGCTATATGGTACTTCTTACTACATCTATTAATTTCCAAGAGTATTTTTCTTTAACCATAATTTATACAAACCTCTGTATTATTTATCACCAACTCCCTATCAATCATCTAGTTTAAAAATGTTTATTACTAAGTTTATTTGAATGAGGGAACAAAAAGGCAGTAAGGTCTTTGGGTATTAATGTTAGGCTTGTGGGAGGATGTATTATCCTTTTCAAAGCAAGCTAACATTTGGTGGTTGACTTGCATAAATTGTTGGCACATGCAGTGGGATACTTTGTTTCAAATGGTTGCTAAATAAATAAACGTGTTAATAAAATTAACTTACTAGGTTCAAAGTAGCATGTGCTTAAGGCACAACCTTCTCACTCCTTTTTCAAATTAGCTGAAGTGATCCTCCAAAGGACTCATGAGAATTCATTTATTCCACAATTCCTTTAAATAGCCATTAATGAATGCTGGTAAGAATCAGTCACATTTGGATGAAATATTAATCTGGAAATGATCCACAACTGCAAACTAGAAACTAATCTTTAGTTATATAAATGGAGAATTTTAAAAATGAATAGAAAAATAAAATGATTCAATAGCAAGGAAGTGTGTGAAGGAAACCGAATCCAGTTAAGATGATGTTGAACTATAAAGCTAAGCCCTCCTTCATTATCCTACCTTAATGTAAATTTAGACAATTAATTTAGAATATGGACTTGAACTGGTTGTAAGGTTAGGGCTTTTTTCTTCCCCGAGTGAGGCATTATGAGAGAGATTAGATAATCTAGTGCTTTGGGTCTATAAACCAGAAATTAATCCAGTGTGAAAGAACAGCCTCCAAAGGCAAGGTTCTTCTTTTATATACTTTTGATTAACTAGATAATTATGAGACTTATCACCAGCATTCCTAAATCAGTGTTATTAAGGATCAAATATAAGTTAAACTGTATTTAATTTGTATTTACATATTTCAACTACATGACCTGTTTGTCAAGTCTTTCACTTGACATTAGAGAGAGATGTTCTAGTCAACTCATTCATAGGAAAGAATTTTTAAGCAGTAGACATAACACACCAATTAGCCTTTATACTTAGGAAGTAGAAACAGTTGTTAGTTTGCTAATTGTTATCTCTTCCCTATCCCATCCCTCTCAGTGTGGAACCTTGTCTATTTGACTTACAAATCATCAGGCTCAATCCCATTAATTGAGATCTTCTGGAACAAACAACCCTATTTATAGGTACCCAGCAAATTATTTTGAAATCTATCAATGCATTTTTACAGGACTTTGAACAAAAATCTCCTAGGCTTTTACATAGGAACCTTCTGTCCAAGAACTTTTAGAAATAAAATTCTTGTTTTGTCCTGTGTAGAAATAGTGGAGATTGGTTAGTTTTCACTCTTCTTTCCACCATTCTTACAAAGTGATGTAAGGGTTTCTTGTTACAGTCATGAGTAAGAATCACAATATAAACACAGTTTAAATATAGCGCACATAAAATTAAGCTGGCAGAGGGTTTTGAGGGATATCTACTTAAAATCTAGACTATTCTATTTACAGAACTCATAGCAAGATTTTTAAACAGAGCATACTTAGAGACTCCCCTGTTTCGTTAATAAAGAATAACCATAACAGCATTCTTTTAGATAGCACAGAACTCATATTTATCTTATAAATTTCAGGATATATGTTTGTTTGATTTTGAACTTTAAAGAGATCTTTTTTTAACAGCTTCATTTCATGTTAAAGGTACATTACTTTTATAAAAGTTAGAGCTAACACCTGTCTTTTCACCACTGAGCCACAGAATAGAGAGTTGTTTAAAATGCATCCTTTTATTTTTATCCGTGTATACTGCATTACTCCCAGGAGCCTTAGGCACGCTTTTCCAATGGGCAGTTGTGTTGTCCAGCTGGCCAGTCGGCGTGGGGTCCTGACAGAGGGAGTGAGAACAGGGCAGAACAGGGAGCACAGAGAGGGGAGGCCAGCAGCGTCTCCCATCAAGCCACTCTCTATTGACAGACCACGCATGTCTTATATAGGGCAGAAGGCGGGCAGCTGACATGAGTCAGTTGCTAGGAAACAAGGGCGGGGACTGCAGCGTCAGCAGGCCGCCCAAGAGGCTAACAAGGCAGGCTTGGAGGGAAACAAGAAGGCCTCAGCTGAAGGTGATAATGCAGCCCTGCTGTGCTGGGAGTGATCACGCAGCTCAGCTGTGCGGGTGGCTGATCTTGCAGGTCCCGGCCCGTGTCTTTTCTTCTGGCAGCTCTCCTGGCGGCTCCAGACAGGCAGTCAAATACTAATCCTGACAATATCCTTGTAATTTGTTATGTTGCTTAATTAAAATGACAATTAAGCCTTATCCATTGCTCATAACACTAGGGATAAATAAAAATAATACAAAACACCTCTTACTTCTCAAATCAATGTGCAATCTTACGTTGGCCATGATTATTAACGCAATGAATTCCTTTAAAAGCAATCTTCTCTCAACTTCCTCTCAGAGTGTCATAGATAATACTGCTTTATATTATATAGCAATTCAGATTTTCATATCACTTTTAAACACATTTTATTATAGCCTTCTAATAATCATACAAAATGCACTTACTAGTAATTTCTGAGTTATCATCCAATAAACATTTGAAGAGATTCAATATTCAATGACAGTACATGATATTCTCCAAGTAAGGAGAATTTTTGGAAAGTGACAAAATTAGAGATATAACCAGGTTCTCTTGCTTTAACTTATTCCAGTTTGTTCTACTGAACTCTCCTTACTTAAAAGAGAGGGGGAAAATCCTGCTCAGTCAAACTATCTGGAAGAGGATGATGTTAGAAAAAAATTGCAGTCATTAGTCATGATAAAATCAAGGAATACTACACAAGGCTGTGTAGTAAATAAATGATTTAATAGTCACCAATTATTAACTAGTTATCTGGCATTTAGCAGATGCTCAAACATAAAATCTTCAATTCTTCTACCTCTAAAATTGAGCCATTGCTTCAACAATTCCTATTTGAAATGAAATTCTATGGATCAGAAGCAGAAACTGTGTGAGTTTCAGATATTGCTTTCATTCGGGATATCATGCTTTATCAATAATACCAGCGACATTTATAATGACTTATCATTGAAAACTTAGTACATGGCAAGTAACATGTTAAGGCTTCAGATACATAGATGAGGTCACATTATGATCCCCACTTTATTTGTAAGGGGGAGAAAAGTTTCAAGTTTAGGTAACTGATGCCCAAATCATTCAGCTAGTAGCTCACATAAAGATGGAATTTGAAACCAGGATTTTCTTACCCCAGATCCTGCTCTTAAATTACATCTGTTTGTTGTTGTTGTTGTTGTTGTTACTATTTTACTGGGTACAGCCATAAAATTCTAGTTTAATGCTATTTAACTTTTAAATAAAGATTAACTATCATTTCATCTAGCAGGCATATTTATTTTAATCTGTTTTATCCACTTAAAAGACAAAAATCAAACAATTTTCTGTTATTTATCTATACTATCACTGTTGGCTGTAAATTATTTTAATTTCTGTCAGGACATATTTTTAAATAGTAGAAAGCTTACTATTTACATTTGCATTGGGAATTTGATCTTGTTCTCACAGAATTAGTTTATAAATGGACCTCAAAAAAAGTATATATAGCTTGCAATGAACATTGTGAGAATGTAGTTAAAACATTGCTGTTACTAATGGGTGTGTCATGTTTATCTATTGCTTATCATTTTCTTTTGAACTAAAAGGTTTGATTATTTTGGAACAGTTTTAGATTTCCAGAATAAGTGAGAAAATAGTACAAAGAGCTCCCATATATTTCCTCAGTTTCCTCTGTTACTAGCATCTTGCATTAATGTGGCATGTTTGTTACAGTAAATGAAGCAATTTCCATACATTATTATTTGCTAAATCCACAGTTTACATTAAGGCTCAGTCTTTGTGTTGTACTGTTCTATTGGTTTTGACAAATAGATGATGTCATGTATTTGTCATTACAGTACCATACTTCATAGTTTTACCCTAAAAATTCTCTCTGTTTCACTTCTTATTCCTACTCCTCTCACTCTGAATCCCTGACAGCCATTACTCATTTTACTGACCCCACAGTTTTGCTTTTTCCAGAGTGTCATATAATTAGAATTATTCCCTATATAACCTTTTCAGGCTTGCTTTCTTCACTTAGCAATATGCATGTCAGTTTCCTCCATGCCCTTTCTGTGACTTGATAGCTAATTTCTTTTTATTGAGGAATAGCATTTCATTGTATGAATGTACCACAGTTTGTTTATTCATTAACCTATTGAGAACATCTTGGTTTCATTCGTGATTTTTTGTGCCTTTTTTTAATAAAATTACTGTAAACATTTGCGTGCAGATTTTTGTGCAGACTTCAGTTTTTAATTTAACTGAGCAAATAACTAGGAGTATGACTGGTGGATCATATGGTAAGATTATGTTATGTTTTGTAAGAAACTGCTAGTCTTTCCAAAGTGGGTATACTGCTTGAAATTCACATCAGCAATGAATGAGTGTCCCTGTTGCTCTACATCTACTCATTGTTAGGTTTTTATTTGTTTTGTTTTTGTTTTTAATTTTAGCCATTCAATAGGTCTGTGAAGGTATCTTGTTTTAATTTGTAGTTCACTGATGACATGATTTTAAGCATCTTTTCATATGTTTAGTTATCATTTGGATATCTTCATTGGTGTGGTGTCTGTTCAGATTTTTTGCCTTTAAAAAAATTGGTTTCCCTCCTTGTTGGTTTTGAAGAGTTCCTTGTATATTTTGTATACAAATCCTGTAGCAGATATGTGTTATTTAAATATTTTCTTCCAATCTGTGGCTTTTCATTTTCTTAAAATAATATCATTTCTAATAAAAGCATCACTAGATATTTTACATACTTAAGTAAAAATGACATCACTATCATCCTTTAGATGTCATTTAAGTAACTTATTCATTGATGAAAGTAATAAAAAGAGAGCTCCAAATCAGTTTTTGTAAAATTACTGCCATATTGTAACACTTTTTTCCAAAAGTTTTATGATAAAAAGATTTATGATCTCAATAAGAAGAATATATATCTTCATTGGAATACATATGTATAAGTGTATCACATATTATCAGAGCATGTACTATTATATATATTTTATAATATACATATTATATATTTATGAAGAGAGAGGTTAGTTAGAAATTTTGTTATATGTTACATATTGATATCATATTAAATGCGTATCATACTGTGTTTGCTAATCAGTTGTTTGAGAACCAAGAACAGCATACAAAGCTCTACGATAAATTTCTGTCTTTCAAATTAGTCTTCTACCATTTGTTAAAATGAAGGTATGCAGAGATATGTCTAGCTGCAACTCCTATGTTTCCAAATTTCCGAATAATTTCAAAGCAATGGGAAATAATTGAACATAGTCTTTGCTCCTCACAACATATTTGATAGGTAAGCTCTCAGGCTACAGAAGTAAATTCTTGGGTCCCTCTTTCCCCACTCTCAGCTGGATGACCTTAAATAGGTTGCTTAACCTCTCTGTGCTTCAAGTTCCTCATGATGGTATAAATATTACCTGACTTATAGATCATTATATAGTATATATCATGTAGTAATATAGTATTATATTATATAGATTATATTATAGTAAAGTGTTTAAAAAGCATTCCTATCATGCACTCAGTGCTAAGAAATCTTATTTATGTAGTTGTCAAAAGTTATATGTTGGGGCGCCTGGGTGGCTCAGTTGGTTAAGCATCTGACTTCGGCTCAGGCCAGATCTCACGTTCGTGGGTTCGAGCCCTGCGTCAGGCTCTGTGCTGACAGCTAGCTCAGAGCCTGGAGCCTGCTTCAGATTCAGATTCTGTGTCTCCCTCTCTCTCTGACCCTCCCCTGCTCGCACTGTCTCTCAAAAGTAAATAGCATTAAAAAAATTTTAAAAAGTTGTATGTAATGTAATATGAAATACAAGAATATACTGAATACCAGAGAAAATACTTGCTAACTCAAAAATATCATATATGTTTAAAAGTAAAGGAATTCTAAAATCATTTTATTTCTTTAAGTGGTTTAAAATATTATTTTATTTATTTATATTTTCCAATTATAAATTTATTTCTTTGACACATGTTGAGATGACTGTATCAACAAGAATTTATAGATAGATAGATATATAGATAGCTAATCCTTGTGTGCACGTAAAGCAAATAATTTTATTATAGTGGCTGCGATGACTCATAAAACAAACATGAGATAATACCACAAGTATGTATGGGTAGAAATTTGCAATATTCAGTCTCAGACATCTCCGAGGCATACATAAACTGACATTTGGATTGTGCTTGTCATTTGAAGAGGAAAGAAAATGGTGTTTGAATCAGTAACTGGGGAGAAGAGTTTCCAGGTAGCTCTACCCTATGAGACCAAATTGACAAGTTTTGAGCCCATGGTAAAGGGGAGACAGGAAATGATGCTCCAGAGCTCTTTTCAGGGATATATATAGTTTTTAAGACCTGTAAAATGATAATGTTAGAGAAAGGGACATGAAGCATAGCTCAAGTGAGGCAGAATCTTGAGATTTTTCAGTTTGAGACAATAGAAGGAAGATTGCATGTTTTTCTTTGTGTTTAGTCCATCTGTGTAAATTCAAGTTAGGCTCCTACCTTCCTATAGAGACTGGGAGAATGTGGTAACTATCTCCTTCTGTTTTTTACTTTCAAGAGATGATCCCCAGGTCCTTGAGAAAGACATTTCCTGAGTTGTAAAACTGGCAAGACTCTGGGAGAAGATCTACATACATATCAAAAGGGCAGAGACAGAATTTACAGTTACAAGTTTTCTAAAGTAAATGCTCTTTAAGAAAGGGAGGTCAGAGCCCAGAGAGGAAGAAACTTGTCTAAAATTTAGTCAAGCTCAAGGGAACTTCAGGGCATCTTGGTCAGACCTGAGATATTGGACTTTCACAAATATAAATATGTCAGACAGTCTGGTCATCAGCTGAATTGTGAGGTACAATATATCAACTCTAGAAAGTTTTATGTTTTATGCTCATTTAAATGTCTTTGCAACCTCAGCCCTTTGTGTAAACTCCCACTTGCATAGCTGAAACTTGGATGGTGGGCTAACAGCCTCAGCATCATCTGGAAACTTGTAAGAAGTACAGAATCTCTGACTCCACCTCTGGTTCATTAATCTGCATTTTGACAAGATCCCCAGGTGGATCTTGTGCTCCCTAAGGTTAGAGAAACATGGCCACACATTGTTTGTCTGTCTCCCATTCATCCCCATCAGATTTTTTTCTATTAGCTCCAATTCCACTTGGCCTTCGATTTGTAAGGTTACAATTAGATAATCTAATAAATGACAACAACATTATATATCTATTGAGGATAATGTATTCATGAGAGAAGAAGAGCAACTGACTTCTTTTCTTGCTATCAATGTGATTTTTTTTCCTGATTGGCTTAAACAATGACAAGAGACACTATTTCTCATCACTGTTTAACCCAATTGAAAAAAGAATTGAGATTAGTTAACGGGTGAAAACATATTTTGTACAGCTGTTTAACCTTTAACAAGCAGCTGTGTACTCTATCTATTGGCAGAGGAGTCCTACATTCATACATTTTGGTAAGAATGGATAAAACAGTACATTGTTACCATGGCAACAAAAAATTTAAGACATTTCCCTCCCGCTTTAATAAAGTATCTTTCTTTTTTCCCTTTCTTTGCTTCCTTCCCTCTTCCTCCTCTTCCACCTCCACCTCCTCCTCCTCTTCCTCCTTCTCCTCCTCCTCCGCCTTCTCCTCACCCTTCTTTTTTTTTGTTCCTTATGTTCTCTGTAGCTGTTAGATGAAGATTTCTGGTGAATTTCTGTGACTGTATTTTTTTATTTACTTTTTCTTAAAATAGTATGGTATTTAACCCAACTTCATAAACAATCAGATTTATTTCTTTATGTGCTAGGCTGTTTTTGAAATTGAGAAACTGACAATGATGTACCAGTCTTTTCCCAACAATTGTTGGAGGTGGATTGGACTTGGAACCAAAGCTGGCTTCCAGCTCCTGTGCTGCCTCTGATCGGGTGCACAACTTTTATTTTTAAATAGTTTATTGCCAAGTTGGTTTCGATATAACACCCAGTGCTCTTCCCTACAAGTGTCCTCCTCCATTACCACTATCCCTTTCCCCCTCCCCCACCCCCTTCAACCCTCATTTCGTTCTCAGTATTCAATAGTCTCTCAGGTTTTGCATCCCTCTCTCTCCCCAACTCTCTTTCCCCATTCCCCTCCCTATGGTCCTCCATTAGGTTTCTCTGTTCTGTTAGATCTATGAGTGCAAAGATATGGTATATGTCCTTCTCTGCCTGACTTATTTCGCTTAGCATGACACACTCAAGGTCCATCCACCTTGATACAAATGGCCATATTTCATTCTTCTCATTGCCATGTGATACTCCATTGTATATATATACCACATCTTCTTGATCCATTCATCAGGTGATGGACATCTAGGCTCTTTCCATGATTTGGCTATTATTGACAGTGGTGCTATGAACATTGGGGTACATGTGCTCCTATGCATCTGTACTTCTGTATCCCTTGGGTAAATCCCCGGCAGTGCTATTGCTGGCTCATAGGGGAGTTCTATGGATAGTTTTTTGAGGAACCTCCACACTGTTTTCCAGAGCAGCTGCACCAGTTCACATTGCCACCAATAGTGTAGGAGGGTGCCCATCTCTCCACACCCTCGCCAGCATCTATAGTCTCTTGATGTGTTCATTTTAGCCACTCTGACTGGTGTGATGTGGTATCTCAGTGTGGTTTTGATTGTATTTCCCTGATAATGAGTGATATTGAGCATTGTTTCATGTGCCTGTAGGCCATCTGGATGTCCTCTTTGGAGAAGTGTCTGTTCATGTCTTCTGCCCATTTCTTCACTGGATTATTTGTTTTTCAGGTGTGAAGTTTGGTGAGTTTCTTGGTTATTTTGGATATTAGCCTTTTATCTGATATGTCATTTGCAACTATCTTTTCCCATTCTGTCGGTTGCCTATTAGTTTTCTTGATTGTTTCCTTTGCAGTGCAGAAGCTTTTTATCTTGATGAGGTCCTAAGAGTTCAGTTTTGCTTTCATTTCTCTTGCCTTTGGGAATGTGTCGAGTAGGAAATTGCTGTGGTTGAGGTCAAGGAGGTTGTTTCCTACTTTGTCCTTGAGGGTTTTG